>NC_046662.1:115469483-115479639 GCF_010883055.1 Belonocnema kinseyi | reverse complement strand
ATCTAGTCGGGAGTGGTGCTGACTGAAAACAGATGATTTGGAGCGATTCGCGCGCCATCTGTTGGTCATTCTAAGGACTTATTGAACTACCCTCGTATCTGGTTGAGAATTCCTTATTTTTAAATATTTTTGAGAAAATTCATGTATTTTGATAAAAATTAACCTTGAGTAGAAAATTTATCTTTCCGAGTGAAAACGCAAATCTTTGGTCAATGATTATTTTTAAAAATATATTTTGGTTTTTAAAGAATTATGATTTCAGTAAAAAATGCATTGATTTTGTCGAACCTTTTACTATCCTGTTGAAAATTCGTTCTTATTCATTTAAAAATAAACGTTTAAACTGCAAATTTAATTATTCCAATCATGCTTCATAATTTATTTCGTTTAGTTGAAAATTCAATTTTTTTTTTAAATTAGTCTTTTTTTATTGAGGCTTAAATTGATAAAAGAAAAACAGAAGTGCTAGTATTAAAACGTCGGAAGCAGGTCATATCCAACCTATTATTTTTTAGAGGAAAAAAATCATTTTTTTCCAACTTTACCGAATTCAGATTTAACCATATTTTCGACAATAATAAGACAGCTCAAATTTTTTATCCCTGTTCAAAATTTGTAAAGTTAGATCTGGAAAACAATTTATTTAACGCTGACTTAATGAAAATCTTTTATATTCTGCTTTTTATGTGTCAAAATAATATTTTTGTAAACTTACATGAAAAAACTGCTTGAGCAATCAAAAGAAATGTATCGTGTTTGTTCATGAGTTTCCGAATAAGGTTAGAAATGAGATTATTCATAATTTTGGACTGGGAGTCCAAAATTATTTAAGGATAATTTAAAGAAGTGTGACTTTGTGAAAAATAAATCACATTTGCTCATGTTAGCTAATAAGTTTTCAAATATGGCCAAATTTTAGCTTCTGGAAATTTCCAAGTTAACTGACATATTGCAATAATATATTTAAGCTTCTGCCGTGGATTTGAGTAAAATATACTGCAAACTTTTCAATAAAATTACACATAAACTTGACTTTTTGTTCTTTAATTTTAAAGTAAAATAAAATATCGTTGAAATCGCTATAATTCGGAGATGTAAAATATTATATTTATACATTACTAAGTGGTAAATTTAAAAAAAAATATTATACTCTGCATTTTAGTCCTAATTAGGTATAAAGGGCGTCTGTAGAACAGGATCTACGGCAGCAGACATACAGGTACCCAGGGCGGAATTGTCATCTGCGTTAATTTTTCAAATCATCTTCGATCTTACTGGAACTTTTCAAAATTGTCATAAATCCGAACATATTTGTTTACATCTATTGCTTCTTACGGTAAGCTAGATAAATGATTCTTCTCCTATTCCTCATTAGGGTGCGTTGAAAAATAAACACATTTGGAATTGGGTACATCCTGCTTAAGCGTGCTCGAAAAAAAAATTTATGAATTTTCTTGTTCGTACAGTTTTAAACTTCTATGAGTTTTAATTTTTTTTGTACATAACTGCAGGTCAGAAAAGTCTTCAAGATTTGCGGCAGGTTTCAATCATTTTTACTGAGAAATAATAATTATTTAATTCTCCTCTGTTTTCGGAAAAAATAGTAATGATTTTGTAATTGATTTAATAAAATCATTGTTATAACTTGTGGATGAAGCATTTTTTTGAGCTTGTGTAGAATTTTTAGATGAATAAATATTGTTTTCAGGCTTACATTTAGAAATACACCAGAAAAAATGCACAAGAGCCGGAAGTCGAAATTAGAATTACAGTATTTTTAAAATATTTTTTATTCCTGAATCTTATCGATTTTTTTCATACATACATTCATGCACACAAATTCCGGATATGCTGAAGCCAAAAACTCCAGACACGCAAAAGAAATTTTATATCACAAGTGAAAAAATTTATCTTATTAAATACCAAGGTCCAAATTTTGAAAAATTGCTGTAAAACTCATTTCGACTCCTAGGTCTTGTAAATTTTTTTATAGTGTATTTCTATGTTTAAAATATTCACAAATTCTCAGATAAGTCTTAAAACCGCAAGTTATAAAGATAATTTCACTAAAGGCCAAAATCAAAATTTTAACCATTGTTGTAATTAGAAAGTTCTCAATTACACGAAAAATTCTTTTTCTATTTTCAAGAGCGTTAGAAAATTGTTTGAAAACGGTAGTGAATTAATTAGGAATTATTTCTAAAAAGAAATTTAAAAAAAAAACTGAAATTCCAAAAAATAAGAAGATTTTTCTTTCCTCCAGGTATGTAAAACAAAATTAAAACTCAAAATATTTTAAAAACTCTGCAAGCAAGAAATTTTCGAAACTTTTTTTTACTCTCCGATAACCAAGCTGCATGTCCATTAATTCTAAATTAAATATATTTTTTCAGAATCTCAATACGTATTTTTCACCAAAAGGAACAAATTTAGAGAAGAACCTTTGCAAAACGAAAGCTTATTTAAGCACCATATTGCCTATTATTGCTTAAATGTTCGTTAAATAAAAAAATGAATACATGTCTGTTGTGCAGAATAATACAC
Organism: Belonocnema kinseyi; assembly: GCF_010883055.1. Taxonomy (NCBI): domain Eukaryota; kingdom Metazoa; phylum Arthropoda; class Insecta; order Hymenoptera; family Cynipidae; genus Belonocnema; species Belonocnema kinseyi. The sequence goes on along the minus strand of NC_046662.1, from coordinate 115,477,095 downwards.
CTCGGATATTTACGACGGATTGTTCACCTATTACGTGACATTCTAAGTGTCTACTTTAACGTTACAAAGTGTCACATAGGAGTGGGTTCGCAAAGGTTTTGTAGCGCGTGACACTGTTCAGATAAAAGAATTAAATTTTAATCCTTATCGATACATTAAATACTAATCCTTTGACACAAAAATTGAGTAGTTGCATTTTAAACCAAAGAGTTAAATTTTCAAGCGAAAAGACGAATTTTCAATCGAAAAGATTAATTTTAGCCAAGAGAAATTAATTTTTAACCGTGAAAATTACTTTTCTACCATTCAAGATAAAATTTTAAAAGAAAAGGAAAAATTTCAACAATATACATGAATTTTTAACCAAAGAGGATAAGTTTTCAACCAAAAATAGAGTACTTAACTTTTCAGATAAACAGAAAATAATATTTCATAGAAAATAACCCAGATTCTAAAGAAACCGTTACCTTTTAGATAAATAGGATAATTTGCAATAAAAAATATACATTCTTAATAAAGATTTTAATTTGCTACCAAATAGTTGAATTTTTGGTTTAAAAAGATAATTTTTAACCATAAATGGAATCGTTAAACTTTTAGCTTAAAAACTAATTTTAAAAATATATCAACCACTTGCAGCCAATGAAAAATAAAAAATCATACAAAAAATTAAGTTTCCACAAAAAATAATTTTCAACAAAAAAGTTACATTTTCAAAAAATGGAATGAAACTTTTGAAATAAAAAAATTTACCAAAAAGACCAATCTTCAACAAAAACGTTCATTTACGACCAAATAGTTGACTCCTAAACTTAACAACCACACACTTTATAAATTTATCTCTTTTTTTAAATAAAGATAAGGATAACAAAGAAAACTTATCTGTTATAGTATATCTGATAAATTGAAAATGTTGAAATAGAATTTATATTGATGAGACTGGTAGGAGACTTAAAACTCATATTTTTGAACATGAACGGGATTGTGAATTAGGCAATCGAAATAATGGTTTGTCACATCATGCATGGCAATCTAATCAAACTATTTTATAAAAGATTTATATATAAACTTTAGAAAAAAAATTTATTGCAGCTTTTAAATACAAGTGACTTTATCGCACTTTTCATTTGGGTCTCCATTTTAATATCAGCCTTTATTAATTACTCATGGAAAATGAATTTATCTCTCATTTATTCGTTAGTCCATGTTTGTCCTTCTAAATCAAAACATCTTGGTTCCGTTATTATTATTTTTTAATGTAGTAAAATTGCTCTTTTGAAGCCTCTCAATTTTAAGGTTTCTATTTAATGTTTTAAAGGACACTTTTCAAATTATGGTTGTTTATAAATTTTCACTTTCAATAATAAAAAATAACTAATTTTGGTACAGTCTAAAATTATTTTTTTGCTCTTAGAAAATAACGAAAGACTGAAATGTTTTGGATGACTTAATTAATATCACTACAAGTAAATTTAAAAAAATTCTACAAATTCTTTCATTAGAAGATTTTTTAACCAATTTTTAACCAAAAGTTAAATGAAACATTCCAAATAAAGAAAAATTATTTGTATACCAAAAACATAAATACAGCTAAAACACTTTTTTTGAACAAAGAATCGGATTATCAACCAGTTTCATTTAATAAAAAATGTCGAATTTTTGACTAAGGAGGTCAATTCTTAACCAAAATCATGAATTTTTCCAAATCAAGATTAATTTTATGACCGAATGTGGAATAATAAACTTTCGCGATAAAAAAAAATGTCAAAAAAGTAAGAGAAAGTTCCAACAAAATAGGTACGTTTTCAAATGGATAGTTTCATTTTCAAACAAAAATATAAATTTTGAAAAAGAAGTTAATTTACGACGATAAAGTTGAATTTTTAACCTATAAGCGACATGTTTTCAATCAAAAGTCAAATAAAACTTTACATATAACGAAAAATTATTTTTCTTCAGAACAAAAGAATTTCCAACGACATATTTTCAAATAAATAGTTGATTTTTAAGCCAGAAATATAAATTTTAAACCAAAATGTTAATTTACGAACTAATAGTTGAGTGATAACCTTGGAAGGCATATTTTTTCAACCAAAATTGGAATACTGAACTTTAGCGGATAAAGTATAGTTAAAAAAAATAGAAGAATTTTCAACAAAATAGTTACATTTTCAAATAAATAGTTTAACTTAATGCAAAAAATATGAATTTTGAAACAAATAATACACAAACAATAAACAAATTTTTAACAAAATAGTTTTATTTTCATGAGTAGTTTAATTTTTAACAAAAAATATGAATTTTTAACAAAAAAGTTCATTTACATCGAAATATTTGAATTTTTAACTTATAAGCAACATAGTTTTAACTAAAAGTGAAACGAATTTGAATTTTCAATTATAAAAACAGATTTTCAACAACAAAAAAAGCAAATTGAGGATCCGGATGCAAAAAGGAGATATGGAATTATTTTTCTAGAGTGGGGAGGCCCCTGAACACTTTAAAATAAAGTCTGAAATTTTTATTTTTAAGATATATATCCACAACAAAAATTTAATGCCGCATATTTTTCTCCTCACAAAAAAAGTTGTCGTTTTGTTTTTTTTTTCAAATTATTTACGAAAAACTGTTTTTTCTCTGAATAAAATATTTTGCATTTTTTCACTTCAGCTCGCAACGAAATTGGAACTTTTAAATATTTTGTGACAAAAATGATGAAAAATATGCATTATTATGATCTGCCACGAATGACGTTAGCGAAACTTCAAAAGGTTTATTAAAAAAATGGTTAATAATTTTTTTCCGAGACGGTGCATAATTCGTGCACGAAAAACTTCCAACGTTTCGGAAGTCTAGCGAATTCTGAGCAAGCGAAAACTGTCAGTAAGAAAGTTGTTCAGAAAGGTTCGATAAAGTTTTCTGGAAAGTTTTAGCTCAATTAAAATAGTACTTAACGAACTGTTAATGTTTTAATTTTCTGGCCCAATGGATTTTCTTCCGCGTAAACTGCGGGCTGGCCGGTGTACCGCTACCCCAGCGTTAGTTTTAGTGCATGTCTCACAGCCAGCCGAGTTTTTGTAATTAAAATACGAGAAATATTGAAAATCATGTTTTATAATAATTATTTTTCTCTGATGAAAATATTTAAATGTTGCCATTTCCAGAAACATGAACTTCATGAAAGTCCTAAAAATAAACAATCTCTCTACGTTTCTTTCTTTTTGTATTTGACGTGTCCTTCGTCTGACCTCTATTTGTCAATATGCTTACATAGGCTTTTAGGTTGTTTCTTTACCAAAAATAAAATTTATCAGTTTAGTTAAGTCTGTTCCGATTAGCAGCGCACCTTTACAGAATTCTATGTATAAATTTAGTGCAGTTTTCCAATTACAAAATGGAAAATAATTTGAAACCTACTAATGGTAGAAAACGAAAGAAGCATGTAAGTTTGTGGAAAAGAAATGTTTTCAAATGTAGCAGAAATGCGGTATGTAATAATAAATTAATCAATTGATTCTTGCTTAATATACTTGAAAAATATCATGAGAAAAAAATTAAAATATATAAATCAGTTGAAGATTCAATTATCTCACCGGACGAGGAATAAAGTAGATTCAATCATTTTTTAATACGGAAAGGAGTAACATAATTATTATCTTCAGCATCAAAATATCAATTTATACATTGAAAACTACTTTTTTATACTAAATAAACAATGATTTTTATATTTACTGTATTTTTTATCACAAAAGTTCGATTGACTGTGAGACAAACTTGTACCTAATGCTGGGGTAGCGGTTTACCGGTAGGGCCGTAGTCTACGCGGGAAAAAATCCACTGCACCAGAAAATTAAAACATTAACAGTTTGTTAAGTACTACTCGGATTGAACTAAAATTTTCCAGAAAAATTGCTTGAACAGTCCTGAACAATTTTTTCACTGATAGTTTTCGCCTGATCAAAATTCGCTCGACTCCCGAAACGTTGGAAATTGTTTGTGCACGAATCACTCACTGTCTCGGAAAAATATTATCAACATTTTTGTTTAATAAACATTTTGAACTTTCGATAACTTCATTTGTCGCAGAACACGGTTATGCATATTTTTGATCATTTTTATTACCAAATATTAAAAACTTCCCATTTCGTTGCGAGTTGAAGTGAAAAAATGAAAATATATCTTAAAAATAAACATTCGAGACTTTATTTTCAAGTGCTCAGGGGTTACATTTTTAGTTGAATAGTTTAACTTTAAATAGAAAATAAAAATAAATTAAACAAAATAAACCAAAAAAATAAACAATAAGCGATGTTTCAACAAAATTGTTACATTTTCATATAAATAGTCCTATTGGCTCACGTTTCCACCAAATTTACGAATTTTCATGACAAAAAGTCAAATTTTTTAGAAAAAAATTTATTTTGTACCAAATAGCTGAATCTGTAATTAAAACCATATATGTCAAACAAAAGAATGCATTTTTTACAATTTCATGAAAAATCAATGATTTTCAAATTTCGGTATCGGACATTTTGAATTTTCAAATACTGAAACCAAATTCAAATTCAGCGGTCAGAAAAACGTATAGATACTTATTTTTATAGACATCGAACCATTTTCAAACTTTTTCATTTAGAATTGAACCTTAGTATTTGTCAGTTTCCAAGTATTGGCCAGCGAAAAGCACAGGCCGATGCACTGCCGGTCAATGCAGTGTTGCCAAATAGCTGAGGCGGGAACGTTTGCAAAATACCTGTGATTTTACCTATATACGATAGAGGTATCAACGTAAATTCCGTATCTGAAAGTATAGCGACACTAGCGATGGTGATATATACTCGAACTCAGAACGTTTTTTCGCCAAATGCACCTTCATGGCTTTTTGAAGATCAACTTTGTTTTTTTAAATGGAAACCCCCTTTTTTTACATCTGCATTCGATAGAGCGGAAAATTTTACGTTCAGGTACGTACCGAAGTCATAGGTCAATTATAACGTTCAAGGTCAGTTAGACGTTATTTGAAATTAACAAAGTTTTCCAAGAGGTCAGTGAAATTTCTGAAGTAAATTTCAACGAGAAATTCATTGGTGAGCTCTGTATTGATCTTGGTGATGATCTTCAAGGTTTTTTCAAGGTTTTTTCCAAGCAGTTTACGTTTACGTTTAACATTACTCAGGAACAACGACGTGGACGTAGTAAATTATCTCTCTATCAATCAAAGTAGCCTGTTGCAGAATCCGATTCTGCAATTCGTCTAAGCTTTGCGGTTGCGTTGAGTATACTTTGCTCTTTAAATAACCCCCAAAAAAATAATCGAGAGGCGTCAGATCAGGAGGTCTAGCAGGACACTCGATTTCACCCCTTCTTCCAATCCACCTTTGAGGGAACTGAGTATACAAATATTTTCGAACCTCCCTACCGTAATGAGCCGCTGCTCCGTCCTGTTGGAACTAAATATTTTGAAAATTAATCCCCCTTATTCTTGGTACAATTTGGTTTCTGAGAAGCTCTTCATATGCACGGGCATTGAGATTATCATCGATGAAGAAAGGGCCTATCAATGTATCATTCAAGATATTGGCCCAAACATTAATCTTTTGTGGATATTGTGTGTGACTCTCCAACATTCAATCAGGATTTGTGTCTGACCAATATCTACAATTTTGACTGTTAATTTCTTATTTCCGGTCAGGTGCTTTTCCAATTAAGCTATTAGACGGATCAGAATAAGAACTCCTAATTCAGGAACATAAAGCTAATTTTTAGCTAGGTGTTAATGGTACAAGGAATTATTTCATAATTTTTAAATTTATCTGCTATATCATCAGAGATTGTCGGTAATCATCAGATACTGTCGGTAAGGTACAATCTCTGATGATATAGCAGATAAATTTAAAAATTATGAAATAATTCCTTGTACCATTAACACCTAACTAAAAAATAGCGTTATGTTCTTGAATTAAGAGCTCTTATTCTGATTCCTCTAATAGCTTAATTGGAAAAGCACCTGACCGGAAATAAGAAGTTTTGTGGTTCGATTCCCAATGGAGTGAAGATGGAGTAGGATCTTTTTTTCAAGAAATAATTTTAATTTTAATTTAAAAATATTATTTTCCATCTAGTCTTATTAAGACGTTAAGCATTTTCTGTTACTGAAGATTCTTAACTTGATCGATATTGTGTAGATTTTCTGCCTTCATGGTTTAGAGGGTTGATCTACTGTCGTCGGTAAGGTACAATCTCTGATGATATAGAAGATAAATTTAAAAATTATGAAATACTGTATTGTACTTAAAAAGAGGATCTTCATCAATTCTGTCCATCATAATTTTACAAAATTCAACCCGACGATCATGATCGTCTTCATTGAGCTCTTGTACCAGACGAACTTTGTAAGGATGGAAATTAATGTTTTTTAAAATATTTCGCCCTGTCTCAGGAGCAAAGTCACGCTTATCACTAGCTCGACGTAAACTAAGGTGTGGGTTTTCAACAAATGCTTGGTCTATGTCCATCTGCATCTCCTCAGATCCTGCAGATTTTGGGCGAACAGTTCTCTGAAGGTCCTTCATAGATCCATGATTCATAAAGCGCCTTACAGTTCTTTCAATTGCTGATTTTGAGACAGCATTTAACCCTTCTCCATTTCAAAAAGTGCGATTAAAAAGCAAACGAAGTTGATCATAAGATCGAACTCGACCTCCCCAACCACGCATCATTAATACAGATACCCTCTCTCGTTCCGAAAGTTTAACTTGCGCCATAATAATCTCAAAGCGAAAGATAGTAAGTATGTACTCGTAATATGTAAATTTAGTTTCGATTCGTAATATTCGTATGGAAAGACGGTATAGGATTTATGGTATCGCCTTAGGTATTGACTTAGGTATCGAAAAACGGTATAGGACTGTATAACTCTTCGGGGAGGAACAGAACTCTTACCAGAACACCTGGAACTTTTAATGCAAAATTTCCTTATGATTTCACAATATTCAAAACGCTGTAACCAAGATCAATACAGAGCTCACCAATGAATTTCTCGTTGAAATTTACTTCAAGAATTACACTGACCTCTTGGAAAATTTTGTTAATTTTAAATAACCTCTAACTAACTTTGACCGTTACAATTGACCTATGACTTGGGTACGTGTCTGAACGTAGAATTTTCCGCTCTATTGATTGCAGATGTAAAAAAGGGGGTTTCCAATTAAAACAACAAAGTTGATCTTGAAAAAGCCATGAAGGTCAACTTCAAGGTCAAAATCAAGGTCACCATTGAATTCCTCGTTGAAATTTACTTCAGGAATTACACTGACCTCTTGGAAAACTTTGTTAATTTCAAATAACCTCTAAGTGACCTTGAACGTTACAAATGACCTATGATTTGGGTACGTACATGAATGTAGTATTATCCGCTCTATCTATTGCACATGTAAAAAAGGGGGTTTCCATTGAAAAAAAAACAAAGTTGACCTTTAAGAAGCCATAAAGGTCAACTTCAAGGTCAAAATAAAGGTCACCATTGAATTCCTCGTTGAAATTTACTTCAGGAATGACCTTCACTTTTTTAAAAAATATTTTACGTCAGGAAATATCCAACCGTTCCGGGACT
>NC_046662.1:115460256-115469383 GCF_010883055.1 Belonocnema kinseyi | reverse complement strand
ACAATGACATCTAATATAATGGGAGAGATATTTAAAAATAAAAAATTTAAGCATTCAGGAAGGTTCAAGACCATTTACTTTAAAAAATCAGTATTCAGAGTTAAGGAGTGACGAAAGGGGGCTATGAAGTAGATGGAAAGTATGAAGGATGACCTGAGGGTAAGAGATGAGATATGGGAAAAAGGAGGTAGGAGAGCTGAGGGGGAAAGTATAAGGTTTGCAGAGGGAGATGTTGCTGGTAAGAAAGAAAAAAGAGGATAAAATGAAGAAAATGGAAGAAGAGATTAGGCTGTAGTAGGAAAGGGCGAAAAAAGGCGCGAGAAACACCCAGAGCTCTCGCACTTTTCGCATCAACGTCTGCGAAACCATGAAGAACAACTTCGGATATGTTGCTTTGTAAGCGGAGCGCTTACTCTACCGCATCCAGAACAAAGCGACAATAGAGAAAGAGAGGTGACACTAAGATTAACCCTGGGCAGGTATCCTACAGAGGAAGAGCGAAGCTTCAGGACCTGTCCTGCTAGGCAAGACAGTACGCGACCCGCATTCAGTATATGATTGACTACATAAAATATAGCATGAATTTCACCGTCAGGATTTGACATTTTGCGCGCGAATCGCCGATCCGTTATCATATACTTAAAAAGTAAAAACTGCGGAACATTACGCAGCATATTGTTGACAGAATACGGGTGCTATCTAACGCTAGGAGAAATCTAGAGCGAAGAGACAGATGGATCCGAAAACAAAAAGTATTTCTCTGTCCCATCTCGATACTTTAAAGACCCTCTAGTTACTGTCGAACATCCGCCCAAACCAGAGGAGGTGAAAAAAGTATTAAGAGGCATTATTAATAGGAGGATCTATTCCGCTCCGGGACCAAATAGCATGAAGACCTTTTGGTGGAACAGCTTATTCCGGAGTGGTTAGTGGAAGGACTCACAATGCTCCTACCAAAGATGGGAAACTTAACTGACCCGAAGAATTACCGGCTAATCACTTGTCTAAACACACTGTATAGGATCTGCAAGGCTATCCTAAATGATATGATTATTCTTGAAATGGCCAGCCAGTACGAAGAAATATGCAAAGGAGCCACGATATCCCTGATAATAATTGTAAACCGTGGCATGCATGCTCCGAGCATCTAGGACACATACTATCTAGTTGTCCAACTGTGAATCGTCGAGAATTAAAAGTGCCGCATATACTGTAACTTCTTATTGTCAATAATTGCTTGTGTTGCGCACTCGAGGCCTGACATAGTTCTCCTTTCCCTTCGACAAACGAACCATGTTTGCTTTTGAATTTTCGGCGCCAGCTAATAAAAACAGAACAGCCAAGGAGATTGAAAATGAAGAAACACCTTATAAGAAAGTTGCGATGGTTATACCCGGAATATTCTGTTAAGATAATCGTCCTTATCATCAGAGCTCTCGGAGGTGCCAAGCTTTCATTGCTTAATAGCCTGAAAAGAATCTCTTTGTGTCCTTATTCCAAATTTTTAATTGTAGAAAAATACATATTTTGGGTTTCAATCGTGTGCGAAACTACGAACTTTTGCCAACGTTTTGTGAACATTGGTGCTCACTTCTTTACGGCTAACCTGAAACTGAAGTATCAAGTTATGTTGTTCTTATATTTACTCTTTACGATGACTGCTATTAACCATAGCGCTCCAAATCAGATTAGTATCATATCCATTGTTCCTACTTATGTTATTAGGTTATTCTTAGATTTCGATTGGTTTTCTCTACTTTCTTGAAAAAGTTTTGTGGCTTTTTGTGATGACAGTTATTTTGTCAAATAAATGTTATGTCCTGTTTTGACATGATGCTTAGCTAGTGCTGATTGCGTGAAATGTCTTTTATCCAGACTTTACTCTCATGTTCCTTTAAACGTTGGCTCATCGCTCTCCCCTTTCTCTGATATAGACTTGGACACAAGAACAAGGGGTTTTACATACTCCTGGATCACTGAGAGGTGCCTTTTTGTCTTTCGGGTTGTTTAGAAGTTGTTCTATTTTTACAGGTAGTTTAAATATGGTTTGGATGTTGTGTTTATTGAGAATTCTTTCTATTTGTTCTGTGCTGCCTTGGAAGTAGGTTAGGATAGTCGCCGTTTTTCTCTCTCTTTCTTTAGAAGGTTGGGTTGATTTTAGGTTGATTTTGTTTAAAAGTTTCGTCAACGTAACGAAACCAAAATTCCGTTTTAAGCTTTGATTGGTCGAAGATTTTGGTTTCATGATGTTCCATATTCATGTTGGCTATTACAGGTGAGATTGGAGATCCTATTGCTGCTCCTGAGGTTTATTCATAGAATTAGTTATTAAATGAGAAATAAGTATTATTGATAGAGTGTTCTATTAAAGATATGCGCTCGGAGGGAAAGTTTGGAAAAGATTTATTAATATCAATTGTATCAGAGATTGGTACTTTCATTCAGAGATATGTTACATCGAAACACAATATGATGCCCTAAAGTTGAATGTGAACCTGTTGTATCTTTTTGGTAAAGTCAAATGAGTTTTGTCAAGTTTAATATTACAGAAGGGTTTTTATTTTACTCACTATTGTTTTTGTGGTATCTCTTTTAACTTATTTGTATGTATCCTCAGTTAAAGGGTCCATGATTTTGTTGTTATAGTCTTCCCAGCAAAAAATAAACTATTCATATGAATTAAATTGAAAAGATTAATACACCTCGCAGATCTCGTTTTGTGACAGTGAAGCATTCTAGAAGACGCTATTTCAATTTTGAATCTTTCTATACGTACAAATACGGTGCAAAAATTTCATGTCAGCGACTTCACTCCAATGCGTCAGCTCGTAAATTCTTTAACATTGGTCAATGCGTTTAAATTCGTGAAAATAAAATACACACTCGAACTCGCCCCAAATCGTCAAGGCGTATTTCAGCAATAGTTGATTTATACAATTTAATCCGTAACAGGAAACTCAGCATGCGACCATATAGAATTTATTTCACCTTGAACACGCGTTTATATGATTTCACACGCATTCAATTAGCACTTTCTTCATTCCGATTGAGTCCTTTAATTTCGGTTTTTTCTTGTTTTGTTAAATTTGAGGAGGGAAGTTAGGCCTGGCATAAAATGTTAGCCATACTACGTTGTACGTCATTCGACTTTTCGGGTGGAAAGTTATACATTGTTGATTTCAAATTACTGATGATTTTTTCTTTCGGCATTTTGGAGGGAGCTACAGCAAACTTATATCCTTTAGATAAGGCTGAAATTGTTTCATTGCTGTGAGGATAGTCAGAGATGTTTTTTACTTACCTTGAGAAATCTTGAGCCTACTAAGGGTGTTAGTTTTCCCTGGCGGGCCGAAGGAGCCAACAGAAGCCTCTACAAAGTACCCTTAAAAACCCCACTGAGCCCCTTCGGTTCCTTCTTATGAAACTAAAAAAAACAGCAGGATCAACTTTTAAATTGTCGAAATTCGGATTCTACGTTAAAATTCCCATTAGAAACTCACGGACTAATCGCAGTACTTTTTTTGCAGCGTTAAAACTTAAAAAAATTAAATACCTGTCATTTATAATAGCCGAAGGCGGCTTCAAGTGCATCTTCTTTTTGTAGCAGTTAATAAGCGTTACATCGGTAACTTTAAGAATTTTGTCTGGATGCTAGCGCCACGCATTGGAAACCTCAGACAACAACGCTGACGAGATGTCAGGACTAAAGGTGAAGGATTTGTTTAAATTCTTATTTTTCATATTATTCTTATCATCGAATGTATTAAATTGGTGTAAAATTAGACATATGAATTATAACATATATTTATTTACATTTATTTGCCAATTTTTAATTTTATTTCTGAACTTCGCGCGCAACATACTACTTGAACTATTATGGATGCGCTTGAAGTCACCTTCAGCAGAAGTTAATGACATTTTTTTTAATTTATAACGCTGCAAAAGAAACTATTGCGATTCCTCCGTGACTTTCTATTGGAAGTTTTAACGCTGAATCCGAATTTCAACAATTTAGTAGTTGATCTTGCTGTTTTTTTTTGTTTTTTAAGAAGGAACCAAAGGGGGACTCAGTAGAGTCTTTAAGTGTACTTTGCAGAAGGTCCTATCGATTCCTTCGATCCGCCAAAGTTAGTAAGAAAACTCTCCTCGCAGAGTACCTTAATAATATATTTATTGCTTTCACGATTATTCATCACAGCAAAAAAGAGATAATGCGCGTTCCAATCGTGTACAAAACAACAATTTTTTTCCTTTTTTTCCTGATGTCTCATGAATATTGCAGCTCACTTCTTCAGGGCTATCCTGAAACTGAAGTATCAGGTTAACTTGTTCTTATGTATAATATCTACGATGCCTTTGATTGGCCAGAGAGCCTCAATATAGAAACTGGTCTCACGTGATTGGACTTTCAAGATAATTAAAATTTGAAAAATTACTTCCAGTAAGACAGATACCGCTCACCAACACAGTAAAAACATCTCGGACCATTCTCTGAGCAATTAAATGATTTCAGCCTAAGCTAAAGGATATAATTTTGCAGTTTGCATTCTTATCAAAATTATGAAATGGGTACTTTCCCCATTTGTATTTATTTCCAAGCGAATTAATTAACCAATATCAGATTTAGACCAACTATACTGTAGATATTTTATTTTTAATTGAGCTTTTTTCTCGCAGATACATACATTGATCACAATCTTCAAAATACATGATTTCACTAACTGTAAACAGTACCCAGTTCGTTGCGTTTGTAAATTTGTCGCTGAAAAAATACACATCGCTTATATTCCAAAATTGTGTTTTGCAAAAATTATTCGCTGAGTCGCGTATAAGGAGAAAAAAAAAGTCTCAAATCACGAGGCCCCGTGTGGCGCCGAGTGCTTATTTGGGAGGTTGCGAGACGAAAAACGGCTGACTCGATCGAGTGACAGCTCACGGGTCGAACATGCAGAATCCTATGTAGGATCATACACACGAACCTATGTAAGGACCTATATAGGTACGCATATTTTTAGTAATGTAATTTTCAATTAAATTTGATTTGTTATCGCATGTTATGTTCAGCCTGTCTGATCTATTAATGGCCCCAATTTTTGATTTATAAGGAATTTATAGTGAACATGAATTTCGAAAAAGTTATTGGCGAAGATGTATCTTAATATGAAATCTGAAGGTAGTGGGATAATATGTCTTTATTGTCTAGCTTTATGCTTTATTGTGGTTGATCATAAGCCATTTAAAAGAAGACTTACCACTGACGTTAACCTCATTTCGAAGTCGTACGTCTTTGCAAGACCAAAATCAGCTATCTTGATAGTACCCTCGCTGGTAACCAGAAGATTTTGAGGTTTAAGGTCTCTGTGTGTGATTCGATGGCTATGAAGAAAATCTACTCCTTTCACGATTTCTTGTGACATTCGCTTTACTGTGTGAGAGGATATGCCAGTCAAAGCACAGGAAGATAAGTAAGAGGCAAGATCGCGTTCAACATGCTCAAAGACCAACCATAAAGTGAGGCCTCGGTTCGATGATCTCTGATTACTTGAACATAACTCGAGATAGTTACCTTGGCATACGTCTAGAAGCCTCACCTGCAAAAAAGTTCATGAGCTTCTCCCACAAAAAAAATTGAACAAAACAAATAATTTGTCCTGTATCAAAATCTTACTATGTGTGGATGTTCAAATCGTTCCAATTGTTTCAGAGTAGCTATTTCCCTAAGTGTAGAAGTCGGTAGACCATCTTCCGTGATTGGTACCCTCACTTTCTTAAGGGCCACGATGTTACCATTGGTTATATTTGTGCCTTTATAGACTGTGCCATAAGCTCCATTTCCAATTAGAAGCAAGTCTTCATATAAAGCATTTTCACCCGTCAGAGGTAGACGTTCCTGTTCTCCAATTGGTCGGCCCATGTCGCTGCTCTTAGAAGACACGCTGATATCGCTATCCCTGCACTCCACCAAAAAAACTTGTTTCGCCTTAGAAGTACCGGCTACTATATTTGGTTCAGTATCCCTAACTTCATCACTTAAAACAGATTTCCTCGTGGCACTGGAAAGCTTTCCTTCATCTAAAGATTTTCTACGGTTTGGGCTAGAACCAATCGATTTATCAATAGTTTCCTTTCTGCCTTTATCTTTGCTTAGATCGGATTTCAGCGATGATGTACCCTGGGAAGACAATAAGGCAAAAGAGCCTTCAGCCGAAGAGTTTTCTGATTCATCCGATGTTAGTAATTTTTCAGAAGTATATAAGATTTTGTCAAGAGTATTTTCCTCCTCCTTAAGAAATTCGTATTCTTCCGATTTCTTCGAACGTTTTCGAGGCGTTGAGGATGATAAATCCGCATGTGGCTCGGAATCTGAACGCCGCGATCTTGCAGCCATCACAACATTTCGACCTCACCTGAAATAAAAAATTATGATTTTTTTATTACAGTACCAATCCCCACTAAAATCATTTAATTTTAAATGCTAAAGACTCTTCATATCCAATTTAAATTAAACACGTGGAGTCCTATTCAAAAGTTTGTCCTGCAATCCATATACAAATATATATCTAGATATCTAGATCTATATATGTTTTGGTGAAAGCATCCAACCGATCAAATATAACTTTAAAACTTCACACTCACTGTTCAAAATTGGATTTTTTAAAAGTGTTTCGTAAATAAAGTAAAGCGGGGTATTGCCGACATTCTTATAGTGAACGAAAATACGCGATAAAGATGCTCTTATTAAAATTATGGAATTTAATTTAAAACATATAACTGCACATGCATAAATATTCTATTATCCATATAATTTATATTTCAATATTTTTTCAGTACAAGATTAGTGAATTTAAATTCATTAAATAATACGACACCCAGCAGAAGGAAGCAGAAGGAAGTTCTCAGGGAATTATACACACTTGTATTGGTGATATCCATGTTCTTATGATGGCTTTTGATATTCTTAATTCGTAAGAAATATCTTTCTATTAATCTTTCCCGTACAGTATCTATTTAATTAGTTTTAAATTTTCGAACCTCAAAAATCAACCGTCGACACCCCAAAATGAATTTGGCAAGGTCGCGGAATGATCAACTAAATAAAAACACACAGCATCGAAGGAATTCCTTTTGGACAAAAACTCTCCTAACTACACTCAGAAAAATTATTGTTTGAATCAAACAACAAATTTTTTTTGAATTTTTATAATTGAATCAAATAAATTTTTTCTTTCAAATAAAAAAAGGTTTATTTAATTTGAAGAAATGGAAACTATTTGTCATATTGATTGAAAAAAATAATTTGTTTAGTACAAATTGTTTGATTCAAATAAAAAATGGACTTTTATTAAACAATGCATTTGCTTAAAATTTATTCATTCGAATTCATAAAAATATTTATTTGATTCAAATAAAAATTACAGTACATAGCAGTACTACAAAGTGCCGCTAGGCATGCTAAAGCACTGCCGGCGGTTCTTAAGGGACTAACCTAGAATCTAAATTAATTGATCGTGTGATTTATTTGATGCAATTTGTATTCTTTTCAGTGTTGCATTATTCTAAAGGTTCTGATTTACTATGAAAATATATATTAATTGAAAAATGGACGCAATATCTATAATTTAGGAACTACTTGAAGTTTAGGGTTTTTACCGTGGATATAATTGAAGATTTCGGATGTGAATAAGTCTTTTTCAACACTAACCTCCTTTCTTTATAATGATGATTTATGAAATCAATCATGTTCATTTATATTATAATTATCACTGTGTACTTCAAAGCAGGAACACTTGTATATACATTCAATTCAAATGTCTGACTCTGGTTCATTTCTTATTATTCTAATTTATGATTGTTCAGTACGGAAATAAGAAGCACAGAGTTAAAAATTTACCGGAATTAAGCATTCGGGTTGAATAAGTGTTTCTGCTTTTACATATACAATGATATTTATGATTGACAATAAAAATATTAGCGAGATAATACATTATTTTTATAAAGAATGCTCAATTTTGAGGTTAAGTGTAAAACAAAGATTTACGTCACTTGAACAAAATTTTTAATTAATTTAAAAAATATATATTCAGTGTGAACAATAACTTTACTTATTTTAAACAAGATATTCATTTAAACAAACCAAAACATTTATTTGAACCAAACAAATCAGGACAAAAAAAAATTATTTGAATCAAACAAACATTTGTTTGACCCCATATTAAAGAAATAATTTTTTTGATTCAAACCAAATTTCTTTGATTCAAACAAACAATTTTCTCAGGGAACCCTGATAAAGATATGCTTCGCCACAATTATTATATGAGCATCTTTCACTTTACGATTGCATTTAATGAAGAAGCACATTAAGGCATATACCTGATGTATTTTCGAACAAGCGCATTTGCCATTGTCACCCACCTTGCATGTGACAACATTCCTGGATCTTATGCAGCTAAACTTGCTGAAAATTCCCCGATGTCAACAGACATCCAGATTTTTAAAAGATTATTTTCGTCTGTGCTAAGCTCACAAGCATTCACTTGCGAAAAGTCGCATTTGATAAGTTCCAAATTAATAACAGGTAGCATGTGACAATATGGTCAACTCATTTCTGTCTGACCAGAAAACCATGGAGGACCAGTTGTTTTGCCGTCAAACTCTTCGAACGAGTGACGCGAACCTAGCTCATTACTATGTAACTGAACAACTACCCACTACAGTGGTCTTTGATTTTTTTCTTCAAAGTAACCAATAATACCACAGTCTTATCCACTATTCGTTGGAAAACCATCACATCAAGCGCATGCTAGACCAGTGATCTCAAATCTGAAACGAGATGTGGTCCAATGCTATGACAGGGCTATGTCCGTGTGGGAGATGGTATAAACGACTGGGTTGCACGCGCAACCCACTTCTCCTCTTCTGAATTTGAAATCTCGAAGGTGCACGATTGCCGATCGGAACACTTCGGCGGTTCTATTTATATCTTTATCCGCTTTGAAATAAAATCAAGAGATTAGGATTTTAATATTTCCAGATTTCGATGCTGGCGATTCTCATGATTTGAATATTTCGCGCGCCTTTTTATATGCGCATATTTTGAGGTTACGTTATTTCAAGCATAAAATATAAA
>NC_046662.1:115455189-115460156 GCF_010883055.1 Belonocnema kinseyi | reverse complement strand
TATTATAATTATGTTATATTATAATAAACTTATTTATATGTTGATCCGCATTTGAAAGAAATGAAAGAAATTGGCGATTTTAATGATATTTAAATATTTTGCACAATTTTAAAATAAAAATATATACGCAATATCAGAATATTAATACAGTGATTAATATTTTGTTGTAAATTATATTGTGTTCATTATTTTGTATACTTTATATCGTGTATATTATTGTACATAATGAAAATAAATTACATAATTAACTATGTGATATTATAATTATACATAGAATAGAATAGAATTTATTGACTTCATATTATAATTATATTAATATTAATATTAACTAGCTATAAATGATTGTGCTGGGATTTTTCAGCGTTTGATTTATCTATTAAACCAAAAAAGTTTAAACAGCCGCCGGACTTTAAAAATGATAAAATTTGTTTATGAGAATCATTTGGAATTAAAAAATTACAAACTATAGCTTCCTAGTATTTGGTTATATTATACTTTTTTCATGACTACTTAGGACTTCGATTTTTAAGATTTAAAATTGCTTGCAATTTTAAAAAATGTTAATAAAAAATTTTTGGCCTGTTAGTACTTATAATTTGTCATTGTTTTACTTTAAATGATTCTCATAAATAAATTTTTTAATTTTCAAAGGTTATTTGAATTTCTCGGTTTAATAGAAAAATTCCACTTACAATGCTTAAAACTGTAGCACAATCATTTACTGCTAATTAATATTAATGTTAATATCAATATCTGTTGAGATAATATTATTATAATTATAATATCATGCATAGTTGATTATATATAATATTAATTCTATTATAATGCACCCCGATTATAATTATTTTATCAAATTTTTATCTCCTAACTCAAAATTTTAATTATTTTTTAGAATTCCTTGTCCCAGATCTGAATTATAGTTTTTTCAAAAAATCTCTAATTTAATTCAGAAATACATACAATTGATTTTAGGAAATTCCTGTTCCAATTCAAAATTCAGGGTGAAATTAGAAAATTCCAACTTTTAAATCGGAAAATGATTTATTTGAGGTGGACATCTTTTGAATTTTAAAATTAAAGCTTGACAAATTTTTAATTCAGAAATATTTCATTCAAACGCTCAATAATTCATACGTATAAAATACAAACTTTCAACGCCTTTTAATTTTACCATTTTTTTTTATCAAATTATGTTAAAATACGAAATTACCGATTTTAAATTTGTATGACTTTAACATTTTAGAGATTTCTGGTCAAAAATATAAATTACGCTATGATTTTTAAGGTTCAAAATGATAATACTTCAAGAAAATTTCAGTTCGTAACATTAAAAATTGTAAAATTAAACCAATTTTTTAAATAAAAACTATTTAAAATAAAAGTAAAACTATTTTTATTTTAAATTGTTCCAAATTAATATTTTTTCATTGTTATTTATAGATAAAAATTTGAGTTTACCAATTGAAAATGTAAGAAATTAACATACTATCAAAATAACTGAATTTTCAACTAAAAAAAAAGAAAAAACAAATTTCCAATGAAATAGTTACTTTTTCAACCAGAAAGATCAATTTCTTAACTGAAATTAATCATTTTCAGCCAAAAACTGGAATTTTTTTATTGAATTCTAAGCCCAAAGAAATTAATTACAAAAAAAAACTTTCATTTACAAACAAATAGTAACATTTTCAACTAAAACGACGAATCTTTAACAAAAAAAGTTCAAATTTTTAATTAAAAACTGTTAAACCCGTCAAAAAATATATCAATTTTACACAATAGTTGACTTTTCAGTCAATAAGAATTTTTTTTATATTGTTGAATATCAAAGCCAAAAAGATGATTTTTTTACAAAACAGTGTAAAGTTTTTTTTAACGGAATAGTTCAAAGACTTTTATTTAAAAAATATAAACCAAAGCTATTATTTTCAATGCTTTGAATTGAAGAATAAATCAATACATTTTCAAATGTTAAGGACTATATCATTTTAATTAATAAAAATGGATTAATTACAATTCTTTTTTAATTGGAAAGTTTTTAAATTATAAATTGAATTCTTTTATTTTAAGTTGCTTTACATTATTCATTTTTACATTTTTATTTATAAATCCAAACTCAAAAGTTTTATTGACGAATTGGAAATCTTGAAAATCCAACTCTCTAACAAAATATTTTAATTTTCAACTGAAAAAAATATCTTTGGTTTATATTTTTAACCAGAAGTCTTTGAACTATCCGTTTAAAGAAAAGTTTTTGGTTGAAGATTAATGATTTCAGCTAAAAAATTCATCTTTATGGTTGAAAATGTAACTATTTCGTTGCAAATTTGTTTTTCTCTTTTTTTACTTGAAAATTCAATTATTTTGAAAGTAAGTTAATTTCTTACATTTTCAATTGGTAGACTCAAATTTTTATCTATAAATAACTATGAAAAAATATTAATCTGGAACAACTTAAAATAAAAATAGTTTTACTTTTATTTTAAAAAGTTTTTATTTAAAAAATTGGTTTAATCGTTCAATTTTTAATGTTACGAACCAAAATTTTCTTAAAATATTATTATTTTGAACCTTAAAAATCATAGCGTAATTTATATTACTTAAACAGAAATCTCTAAAATGTTAAAGTCATACAAATTTAAAATCAGTAATTTCGTTAACATGATTCGATAAAAAAATGGTAAAATTAAAAGGTGTTAAAAGTTTGTATTTTATACGTATGAATTATTGAGCGTTTGAATAAAATATTTCTAAATTAAAAATTTGTCAAGCTTTAATTTTAAAATTCAAAAGATTTCCACCTCAAATAAATCATTTTCAGATTTAAAAGTTTGAATTTTCTAATTTCACCCTGAATTTTCAATTGGAATAGGAATTTTTTCAAATCAATTGTGTGTATTTCTCAACTGGATTAGAGATTTTTTGAAAAAAATATAATTCAGATCTGGGACAAGGAATTCTAAAAAATAATTAAAATTTTGTGTTAGGACATGAAAATCTGAAAAAAGAAGTATAGCCAGTGACATAGAGGAGAAATATAGTCTAAGGACAAGAGGAACTGTAATATAGACACAGAAATATGTAATGATTTAATTATTACCCGTTCAGGTAAAAATTCTGAGAGAGAAAATATGTAGCTTCGTTTTATTTAAAATTTTAAGAGAGCAAAAGAATATAGTAAAAACTTGTAAAAGTATACAATGAAGGCAATAAATTCTATTCTATTCTATATATAATTATACTATGACATACTTAATTATATAATTTATTCTCATCATGTACAATATAGACAATATAAAGTATACAGTTTAATGAACAGAATATAATATACAAGAAAATATTAATTACGGTATTAATATTCTGATACTGCATATACATTTTTATTTTTAAATTGTGCGAAGTACTCAAATAGCATTAAAATCGCCAATTTCTTTAATTTCTTTCAAATGCGGATCAAGATATAAATAAGACTATTATAATATAACATAATTATAATATTATTATTATTAATATATGTATATAATTATATATATAATAGTATTATTATTTATATCATTTATATTTTATGCTTGAAATAACGTAACCTCAAAATATGCGCATATAAAGAGGCGCGCGAAGTATTCAAATCATGAGAATCGCCAGAATCGAAGTCTGGAAATATTAAAATCCTAATCTCTTGATTTTATTTCAAAGCGGTTAGAGATATAAATAGAACCAGCGAAGTGTTCCGACCGGTAAACGTGCACCTTCGAGTTTTCAAATTTTTACAAGAGGAGAAATGGATTGTGCGCGCAACCTAGTCATTTATATCGTCTCCTACTACATTCACACGGACATAGCCCTGTCATAGTATTGAACCACATCTCGTTTCAGATCTGGGATGACAGTGCTAGACTTGGTAAATCAATTCTTTTTTCGACAAGATAATTGTAAATAGTGTCTGAAATATTTGCAGCTCCGGTCGTTTGCGCACAATCTCCTTCTAAAGTATCGTCACTTTCAGCATCGCTATCTTAATTTCTAATATAATAATCTTCATTATATTGTGATGATTAATCAGAAGCTTCACTTCCTATAATGACCGTACCATTTCCACTGTTACTCTATTTTTCAACTACTTCGTGACGTGTCCTTTAATGTTTTTGATAATCGTTTTTCTGAAGAACAAGTATACTTTTTCTCTAACCACTTGCAAGCAGCTACGAAAAATAATCTTCCTGCTTTATGAAGCTATGATTCAACCTTTTTCTTGAACTCTTTCTCCAAATTTCTGTTAATCTCTTGCCTGTCGAGGGGATCACAAACTTCTAAAATATTGCATTCCACCTTTGGTGTAATTTCAGTTATTCTTCGATAGCATACAAAGAATTAGACCAAAAGTGTGAGAATTGCACTTTAAAAAAAAAATACTGGAAGGTACTACAAAAAAAGGTACGCTTATTTTTAATGCATCATACTTTTCTGAAATCACCATTTATGCGTTGCCTACGCAAATTGATATACTAGCAATTAACTTATGAACTAAAACAAAACATTATCGCCGCAGATGCACACCTTTACACTAGGTTGTCTGATAAGTACCTGAAAATTCTAAGAGATGGCATTAGTATTCACTAATGTGAACCATTTTCGTCGAGCTTGATTCTTCAAATGACGCCTGTCAAAACTTCAGCCATTTATGTTTACGCATTTACAAGTTACAGCACTGAGAAGCGACTAACCTCCGAGTTTTTTTTAATATGGAAAAATATGAGTTTTGAGCTTTGATCAAGCACTACTATCTTCGCAAGAAAACGATATCCGAGACCAAGGCCAAGCTGGATAAGTATTACCCGGACTCTGCACCGTCGATTGGGACGATTCACAAGTGGTTTACCGAGTTTCGTTGTGGCCGTACGAGCACAGTTGATGCTGAACGATCTGGGCGTCCAAAAGAGGTCACTACACCAGAAAATGTCGAAAAAATC
>NC_046662.1:115452766-115455089 GCF_010883055.1 Belonocnema kinseyi | reverse complement strand
TCGGACGGTATCAAAAAGTTAGAAAATCGTTGGACTCGCTGTATCGGCCTAAAAGGAGAGTATGTTGAAAAATAAAACCGACTTTGGCCAAAAAAACGTCTCAGTGTTTCATTTTTCAGGGACTTATCAGACTGCCTAGTAGCAGAAAATTATATTTTGATAGAAACATCGAATTTTACAGATGGATCAGGTATCAATAAATTTTGTAGAAAATGAGCCATTATTGAGGCCTATTTTGCCTATTTTTCAAGTACATATTTCAAGAATAGTATATATTTCAATGTTTTCTTAAATTTTCAATAACTTCTTTCATAATAAATGTTTTTTCATGTTCTTGGGCTTATTTTAAAGCTATTTGTTCACAGTATTGTACCAGCTTATGAATATAAATCGTGAAAATTGCCTTATCAAATCGCAACGACTTGAAGTTGTAACAATAAGTTAGAAAAATTTCAATATTCTTTGTGCTATATTCTTTCCTCCAAATATGTACATATTTCATTTTTATTCTATTGAAAATTAAAAAAAAACATTTAAATATATACTATTTTTTCAATATCTGGTTAAAAAGTAGACAAATAAGCTTCATTATGGGCTGATTTTTTACAGAATTTTGAGGGAATTTAGTTCTTTAAAGAGAAAGAATTCTAGCTCTAACATACTTAAAATTAAGAGAACTTACAAAAGAATTATCAAAAAAGAAGTGTTTTAAAACTTTTAGTCTGTACTGTAAGATTTGCTAGATGTATCAGAACTGTGATATGAACTCCTACCCCAGGTATCTGACAATGACATGATTCAGAAGAAACAAGTAACTGAAGTCGGGGCCTCTCACTTCTTTTCGTTGCCGCTCCTTTAAAAAAGTCTCAGAATTCCTTGATAAAAAGAATCTGAAAGCTTGAAGTCTTCCGAATTTAACGATATGATCACTTTTATCGGAAAATATTTTTGCCAATATTTAGAACCCAAAGATCCACAAAAACAGGGGTTTTCAGCCTCGTTTTTCAAGCGTTGACTTTTACCTGTTCCCAGAACGAGTTCAACGTTAGACAACATCTGAAAAAAATCAACAGATATTCTGTCAACATTCTTCAATGCAATACAATTTTAAAAATTCTGAAATATTTAATAATTTACTGTTTAATGGCAGTTCATTGAGAAATACATTATCTTGTGAAAAAATGTAGATAGGAAGCAGTTTAATGTCTCCACATGCGCAGTTTTTTATGCGAGTTTATTGCAATGATTAAATTTATGATAAAATGGCTTTTACGCAAGCAATATGATTTTGGATATTTCTCAACCTAATCAGTCGTTGGCACGTGGAAAAAACAAGAAAAGTGATAGGAAAAAAGTGACATTGCGATGACAAGAGCAACTACAGAAGTAAGCCAACTCTAGTAAACGGATGAAAGACAAGAAAGCAGGGCCGCCTCAACGTCTTAGACATATAATTCACATAGCCCTGTGTTTACTCTGTTTATTTGTCGGCGGCCCTGCTTCCTTCACTCACATCCATTAAACGAAGTCGCCTTGTTTCTGGAGTTACTATTTTTATCGAGAGGATACTTTTTTTTACCGCTTATCCTGCCGTGTCTCTAACGTGCCAACACTGTTGAAAGCCAGAAATATTAAAAATGACATTTCTTCTGTCAGAGTTATTTTATCATAAATTTAATTATTGAACTGCACTAACATTACAAAACTGCACATACATAACCATTAAATGGATTACAAGATAAACTATGTGTAAATAAATCCTTTTGAAAAGTGAGTAATTGAATATTTCAGAATTTGAATAAATGTATGGTATTGAAGACCCAGATAACAATTATGCTGCAGCAGGGAAAAGGTGAATTTGTGACCAAGAAGATTAATGTTCTATAAAACAAAACGATTTTCCAACTTAACCAATATATAGGATTAATTTTTAATCAATCATATAATAGTTACATTTTCAGATAAAGATAAATAATTTTTATAACAAAAAAAATTAATTTTAAACAAAGTGGTTAAATTTTCAAACAATCAGATGAATTTTCGACCAAGAAAATTCATGATCTACAAAAATTGCAAAATGCAAAATTGCATTTTTGACCAATAATGATACATTTTCAACCAAAAAGATTACATTTCTACTAAACAAGGTCAATTTTCAACAAAATACATGAACTTTCAACGAAATTATTTAATTTTAAAAACAAAAAGAGTATTTCCACCAAAAAATTATGGTTTTAATTTTTAACAATATAGTTGCATTTACAACAGAACGACTTACAACCAAAAAATATTTATAGTTGATAATTCAACCGAAAAATGTAAT
>NC_046662.1:115434902-115452666 GCF_010883055.1 Belonocnema kinseyi | reverse complement strand
TATTTATATAATTTATATTTTATACATGAAATAACATAACCTCAAAATATATGCATATCAAGAGGCGCGCGATCTATTCAAATCATGAGAAGCGTCAGCATCGAAATCTGTAAATATTAAAATCCCAAAATCCTGAATTTATTTCAAAGCAGTTAGCTGTTAGCAGATAGATATATAAATAGAATCGCCGAAGTGCTCCCACCGGCAATCGTGCACCTTCGAGATTTCAAATTCTGAAGAGGAGAAATGGGTCGCGCGCGCAACTCAGTCATTTACAGCGTCTCCTACTATATTCACACAGACATAGCCCTGTCATAGCATTGGACCACATATCGTTTCAGATCTGTGATCACTGAACTGACCAGCCGCTCGTTCGTTAGCTAGGAACGCCCTCTACTAAATCCAGTCGGTGCGCGCACGCTCCGAAGTACAGTCGCGGCGGAAGAATATTACTTTCCGGGCAAACCCTGTGTACGTTACCAACCCGGTAAGAAGAGAAGAATTCAGAAAAATTCAGAATCTGAATTCCCATCAATACGTGAATTTTCCTCTGTCGAAAGTTCCACCAAAGAGTAGAAAAAAAGCTGAAGGAATGAAAAAGAAAGAATAGAAAGACAAATAATAATGCCACTTTCAAGACGAAAAACCTTTTCCTTTTAATCGATCATTTATAAATGTAAAATAATTGTGTTAATAGAAATAATTTGTATTATTTTCCAAAAATATTTTTATAATTTTAGTATGAAGATAAATTAATTTTGTTTACCTTACACAACATTATTAAATGATATTATTATTATTTTTAATATTATTAAATCTCTGATTTTTTAAAAAAGATACAATATTATAATTAAAATTACTCCATCGTTGTGGCAGACAAAAAATTAAAATGTCCTAACTTATATTCCACAATAAAGAATAGGATCTATGCATGTGCACATATTTTGTGTACAGATTAGAAGCAATTGAAACAATCGAAAATAAAGCATGTGAGTATGAAATTAAAAACAACATTGACAAAAAAATTGAAATTTCCAAACTTATGTTGCACACGGAGGAATAGAAACAATGTAAGTGCACATATTTTGTGGACATATTATGGAGAATTAAATAGGTCGAAAATACAGCATATAACTACGGAATTAAAAATAACCATGAGAGGTGTGTCTACTAATCGGATTAAGAGGAATTAAAAAACTGGAAAATAAATTCGCCTGCAATTCAATTCTGTAATGTTTGGTACACTCTTAACCGTGATTCTATCTAGGAACTAGATAAAATCTGGATCATATATTCACATTCGTAACGAACTCCTACATAGCGCCAAGACTGCGCCAAGACTGAGACTAGAGAGCAGAAAGGTTTGAATCAAACACGAAACAAGACCAGACAGCACATATTTTATCCATAAACTGTTAGAAAAAAGTCGCTGAATCACACCAATAAGTGAATGTTTTTCGCTCTGCAACTGAAATGTGTTATCCCACATCTCTGTAGGTGCAAAGTTCGGGGTCGAACGTGAGAGCGTACCTTTTTCAACACATCAAGTGCGACTATTGACAGTTATTGTATCGTTTTGGTGTTACATGTTGCGCAGGCCAGCCTCGTGTAGAGCCAAAAATGCACGAGCAAGAACCCGAGCCCCCCGACTTCACGATTAATTTTCGGTGGCTAACTGGCTATTAGGAGGAGTTTTTAAGTAAATTGAATTTTGCAGGGTGACAAGAGAATGAAAGTTCATGCAATTTTGATATGTTATATCATTATAGAAAAACATAAGGAACTTAATTCTTATTAAACCTTCTTGCTCAATTTTATTGCACAATTTAAAAAAAGTTTATGTTGGTTTACAAAACGTGCTTTCAAATTTGCGTGAGTTTAACAGATATGGAGGAATTTTGAAACAATTTGAAAATAAATAAAACTTGTGAATATTTTTTTTGTTTAATTTTGTAAGGTTTCACGGAAATAAAAAAAGTTCTTTCACGTTCCTAGCAATAATTAAAGTAAATTTTTTATTGCCAAAAATTAATTTCAGGAGATTATTTTAAATCATTTCAAAACATTAAAAAAAGATTTCACAAATTATCAAAGTATCTAAAAAAATTTAAAGGCAATTTTTTGTATTTTACAGAATTTTAAAAAATCATTAAAAATTTGAATAGTTTTAATGCTTTTTTATTTCGAAAAATTAACTTTAAAAGAAAATTTCGAAAAAGAGTGTTCAAGGTTTTAAAAGCAAAATATTTCAATTCACTATGATTAAAAAGTTTAAAAAATGTAAATAATCGAATAAATTCAAAAATAATTTAAACTTCAGAAGAGTTTCAGAATGTAGGATAAACTTATTCAAAAAACAGAAAAATCTAAAAATTCTTATAGAAGAAAAAAAATATGCCCCTGGAAATCGTGTACAATTTTCAGTCTTTAAAAATAAAATTCTAATGTTTTTTTAAAATTATTTTCAGCACATTTCTTCTCAGGCTGAATCCCCGTTTTTAATTGCAGGAGATCCAATTATTTTCAATAAAAATAAGTAATGAAATAAATTTTGAAATATTCAAAAAGAAGATACATCCCTGTATGCTTAAAGATATAATTCGCTTACTTAGAATAAGTTCTATGCAAATTAAAACAAAATTTTATTTTAAGTGCATATAAAATTAGTTGAATTATTTCTAAAACTTGGAAACATTTAAGAATTGTAGTATTAAAATGCACTTAAAATTTAAGATTTTTGTATTTAATTTTGATAAGATATAATAGATATATATGTAAAATAAATAAATTATAATAAAAGTCGATGAACAAAGGACTTTAACACTTTTTGTTTGCGAAAAAGAGATTCCAAAATTCTTCAGTGTGAATAGTAAGGGAACTGACGTCAATTAAATATTCATAATTAATGAAAGATTTTCACTTTTCCCTTAAGTACAACAGACTTATCATTTGATAAAAATGTTGTTAAAATTAAACATTAAACAATTAAACGTCAATTAAACATTCATAATTAATGAAAGATTTTCACTTTTCCCTTAAGTACAATAGACTTATCATTTGATAAAAATGTTGTTAAAATTTCTCTTTAAAGGTGGTGTGGAAAGGAGTTTTATTAAAAAATGTGTGGGTTTTTTAACAGACGACTGTATGAATTTCTGACCTTTCTTATTTTTATTTTTTAAGTGTATATTAATCTGCTTTATGCTTAGAGCAAAATTATGTGCTGAAAAACGATAAAAGAAATATATATTTCTGAAACTGGTCAATAAGGTTAAAAATGTATACAGAGTATAGTTTTTATATGAAAATTTACGACGGTTTTTTGTATCATGTTTGACCCTAGGGCAGAATCAAGGAAAATATTCTAAACGTATGTTCCTCAGTTATTAAGATACTATACAAAAAGGTACTTTTAGAATGGTTTTACAATAAAAATCTAATTGTAAAGGCTACATTTTGTAATATTGAGATAAGTATCTTAACACGTTCAAGGTTTCGTAAAGTTTTCATATATTAAGAATTGTTAAAGTAGAAAATTTAACGATTTTGTTCAACTTTTTTAAAAATTATTTTTGCAGTTGAAATGCATCCTTTTCTAATAGAAAGTGATTCTTCTTGTTTGACAATTGATTTTTTGGTTCATAATTTAACATTTTTTTTGAAAATTCGCTTTTTTTTAGTTAAAAATAATTTTCTTATATTGAAAATTTAACTGTATCATTTTGAGTTCAAAATTTTTTTATTTGAAAATTTAACAATTTTGTTGAAAAATGTGTTGTTTTATTTTTGCTTGAAAATTGAACTTTCTCAGTCAAAAATTAATCTTTATTGGAAGAAAATTATTCTTCTTGTTAGAAATTCATCTATTTTAATTAAAAATTAATCTCTTTGGTTTAAAATGCATATTTTGATAAAACTTCATTCCTTTGGTACAAAATGGTTTGAAGTGAAACCATACAAAATTTTAAACAAATTGTTACAAGTTTTAGTTATTTTTCAATCGTTTCCAAATTTCTGAATATCTCCTAAACTTACTCAAATTGGAAAGCACATTTTTTAAACCAGCATAAACTTTTAAGAAAATTGGGCAACAAAAATGCACGAGAAGGCTAGATAAGAATTAAGTTTTTTATTTTTTCTAAAATTATATACAACATGGCAAACCTACAAAATTTTCTACACGCTCTTTTACACCCCTTTTAGCATTTTTAAAACATCATATAAAAATGTTGTGTCCTTTTTTGAATTTTCTTTCAGAATTCATTTAATTCTATTTTTGGTAAAAATGTATCTTTTTTAAATGAAAATCCAACTATATGTTAAAAATTTTAACTATTCTGTTGTGAACTTGATTTTTTTTTTTATTCAAAATATTTTTTAGTTGAAAATTCATTTTTTACATAGAAAATTAAACAATTTTGCAGAAAATTAAATGTTTTTGCTTGAAAATGTAACTATTTTATTTTTGGTTCAATACTTATTTTTTAGTTTTAATATTCATTTTTAAAGTTGAAAATTTAACGATTTTGTTTAGTGTATTTTAAATTATTTTTTTAGTTGAAAATTCATATTTTTTTAAAAGGAAATGATTGTTTGCGTTTAAAAATGTTTTTTTTTTTTGGTTGATAATTCAACTGTTTTGTTGAATATTCGATTTTTTTAGTTGAATAAATATTTTATTATTCTGAAAATTGACCATTCTCAGTTAAAAATTAATCTTTTTTGGTAGAAATGTATTCTTCTTGTTTAAAAATTCATCTACTGTAATTAAAAATTAATTTCTTTGGTTGAAAATGCATGTTTTGATCAAACTTATTTTCTTTTCGTATAAAATGGTTGAAAGTTCATGCAGTTTTTTGGAAATTAAACTAATTTGAGGAAAATGTTTTGGTTGTAAATTTATTTTTTAAAATGATAATGTAACCATTTTTCGTTGAAAATTTATCTATTTTGTTAAACATTCATTTTTTTGTTGTTTTAAAATTGATTTATAAAATTTTAAATTTCCGTTTTCTGTAGGAAATTATTGGTTTAAAAATTAAATTATTTGTTTGCAAAATTCGATTTTCTACTTGAAAATTTAATATTTTTTTGAAACTTTGATTTTTTGGGTTTGATAATTGTTTTTAACTGAAAATGTAAGTATTCAATTTTTCCTTGAAACATTTTTCAGTTGAAAGTCAACTATGTGGTTGAAAGTTCATGTATTTTATTGCGATTTTGTCTTTTTTGGAAGAAGTCTTTTTGTACGTTAATTTCATTTCTTTGGTTGAAAATTTTTGACTATTTTGTTGTAGATTTGATTGCTTTTTATTCAAAATTAATTTTTTTAATGCAAATTTAACTGTTTCATTTTTTGTTAAAAGTAAATCTGTTTTATTAAAAATTAATTTATTTTGTTGAAAATTCCATTTTTTATCTGAAAATTTAACTAGTCCTTTTTTCGTTTAATGCTTATTGTGTCATTATAAAATTCGTTTCTAAAGATGAAAATTGAACAATTTTGTTGACATTTTTTTTCTTGAAAAATTATTTTTTTAATTATAAATGTATCTTCTCTTCTTTAGCTCGTACAAGCCTACACATGTTAACTGTGTGTGTGCGCGCAAAGCAACTGATCGTTGTTAGTTTTCGCACAGTATAGTGTCGATTGTATGTTCATACCACTCTAACCTCAAAATCTCAATTTTAACAAGATTTTCCGCCTTTCGTGGTATTAAATACTGTTCGAAATTTGTGTGAGAGCTAGTTTTTAGCGAATGACACTTTTCTCACTCGCTTCGCTAGTGCGGAAAACTTCTTATTCGCTAGAAATCACCTCTCACACAAATATCAACAGTATTTAATTTCACGAAAGGCGAAAAAATCTTCTTCTGCGGCTAAATAAAAAAATTTTTCCTTTCACTTCGTCATCAGACGCCATCAGAACTTCTTCCAAAAACTCCATATTTCAAAACAACACTGCAATTTTTAGGTTAAAGGACGATTAAGTCGCCCTAACCGACCAATCTTGACAGGATAGATTTAACGGTGGTTAATGCGAGTTAACCGGCTATTAAAAAGTGGTGGAATTAGCTTTAACCGAGGATTAAATTTTTAACCGAGGTTCGTGGAAGCGGCCCTTAAACCTTCACACTTTGATCAATTGAATATTTCAAAGATCTCTGATTAAAAAATATTTATCCGCAAAATCGTTTTAAATTATCTAAATTAAAACTAATCCTCGATTTCAACTCACATTAATAAAAATCTTAAGAAATGCAACATGTCCCTCCTCCAACTCAGTAAAAACGTTCTTAAAAAATCCGCCCGCTTCCCAGCACATTCTCACAGCGCGCAGTTCTCTTTGTTCGCAAGTTTGAGCGCGCCTAGGGCGCGCGACTGTTGGTTCTCGCGCTTCACGCTCGATAATATATTTATCTCACGCTTCGCACTCAATAAGGTATTTTATATATACCTTTCGTTCCGCGCTCGGTTTTTGCAAGATACAAAAAAAATGAAAAGGCTCAAATTACACGCACTGGAAAAAACTACAAATTCATAATGAATCACTTTTCGACACAAGTTACGAAAAAAATGAGACCAAACTTGTTCATCTAAAAAAGAGCTATAATTTTTGATAGGACACGTAGTTTTTACTTCAGTCGTAAAACATAACATTCAAAATCAAAATGTTAAAGTTTTTTGAAAAAACGACACAAGGTATACACTAAAATTAACAGACAAAGTTGTTCGCCTAGAAAGATATATCAATTTACTATCAATCATTTTTCGATAGGACGAGTAGATTTTTTTCGTAAATAATAACATTAAAAATAAAAAAAAATTAAGTTTTTGGAAAAAGCACAGACAAGACGAAAGAGGATATAGGCTCCTATATAGGTTCCCGTATTAGACCCTATGCAGATGCGCAATAGTTTTTATTTAATCACAAAAAACATTAAAAATAAAAAATTACAAAAACAGGGAAATAAGTATTAGTACGATTCAATTTTTATGCATATTATGAATTGTAATGATATACATTTATTGAAATGATACATGTTTCAGAGCAGCTTAGAATACAATTTAAAGCAAAATAAGAAACAAATACAAAAGTAATCATGATAAATACAATTTGCTTTTTATTTTGAAATTTTTTAATAAGTAATCCCAGGCAGAGTTACATAAAAAATGTATTGTAATTGATATAAAAGTGTTGTGTATATACTAGAAAAGTTGACATGTTGGACAAAATCGCATGCGAAGCACGAGATACGTGATGAGAATGTGTTCGTTTAAGCCAAAAGAGCTTTAGCAAAAGAGGGTTCAAAATCACAAAATTACAGTTGTCGGTCCGTTCACCTTTGATTTTAAAAGCTCTGTGCGGAGTGCGATTGCCATCAGTCGCGTGCCGTAGGTGCACTCAAACTCTCTTTTAACGAAAGAGAATTCACGATTACAAAATTACAGTGGTGGATGTTTTGAGTCTTAATTTTTAAATTTTTACGTAAGAATGTGCGAAAATATAAAGACCGAGCGCGTAGCGCGATGTAAATACATAATCGAGCGCAAAGCGCGAGATAAATACAACATACAACCCCTTATAAACTACAATCATAAAGTGAAGCTGGACATTTTTTTTAAATTTGAGATTAGAGTAGGTTATCAAATCATCTACGGCCTTGAAGATTACATTCTTATTGCGATAATCGCGCTTCGCGCTAAACAGTTCGGTTATATAGGCTCTAATTTTTTTAACTGTGGGTTAATCGAAAAATTCGGCTAGAATAGTTTTCAAATATATTTGGTATCTAGTGAACATTTTGAAGGAAATTTGAGGATTTATGAAAAAAATAATTACATTCTCATTCATGAGAGTGTAATGTAATCGTCCAAATTTTCGATCTCTGGTTTTTAACGGCTCTTTACGTTTCGGCACGCACGAAATCCGGAAATCATAGAATTTTGTCGGTGCCTGTCTGTTTGTATGTCTGTATGTCTGTCCGTATGTCTGCCTGTATTTGTATGCATGTATGTATGTATGTATGTATGTATGTATGTCTGCATGTATGGTTACCTGAATGTTGTAGCCACGTTAACTTTTGAAGGATTTGTCCCAGCGAGTCCGCATTTCATACACTTCTTAAGGCCATGTGATGAGTATAACAGCTGATCAAGTCAACCCTAAGATCAATATTTTTTCACCCATATTAAAAAATAAAAGTTCAAATCACGCGCAAATTTTTTTCGGGAAATGTTAATAAATATTAAAGGATCGTTTGTGGCCTTACAAAGAGTTAGAAGAAGAAAAAAGTTTATTTATGCAAATAATGATTATCGACGGACACATTTAGGTTTTACAGCAGAAGGTTGACTTTTAACTTTCTCTGACGGTAATCATGCAATCTGTTTCACCCACAGACCCCTAGAAGTTCGAAGTTGCCTACTCGCTGCGCTAGTGCTGCTTTGACACAGCTGATACCAGACTGATACGTATGTCAGACCAAATATGTTTATATGCATTTCAAGTGCAAACATTAGTTTTTGCCTTATTTGTGCATAATGTTCGTGAGCGATTTTTGTTGTTTTGTCCTATTTTTGATAAATATAAACCTCATAACTAGCCCATTGACAACATTGCAAATTGCTTGCAGGGTTTGACGATAGCACGGTCGGTATTTCTCCAAAATAGTAATTTAAAAAAAAACTTTTTTTACTATTCTAATTATTTAGGACCAGAGAAACATTCTTGCATGCCTTCTATTTATCGTGCCAAATTTTTAACACGACATCTCATTCCGCGTGGACGTAAGTTGGGAAAGAAAACTTCCACTGGTATTTTCTTCCAAAAAATTTTTTTCTCAAAATTTCCACCGGAACAAAGCAGAGATATGGACTTTATTACCTCCTTTCTCATTTCCAAATTTTCAAACTGTTGAAAAGTATATAACTTTTCTAATTTTCATGAAAATAAAAATTTTTATTTAGATAATGTGCAAGTCTTTTACCCACCTACAAGAAACTTTGATAAAAATGTATAAAATTTGAAGAAAAAAATTTCGAAACTTTGAAAATGCTCTCAATTTTTTCATTTTGGTTGAAAATGTCTGATTAACGAATTTAACCTTCATTTTAGGGACCTTCAGAAGTACATGAAATGCGGACGCGATTGGACAAATCCACGTTTTAAAACCCACTGAATCAGAAAAAAACGATTTTTACGAAGATTTTGTCTCTCTGCCTGTCAGTCAGTCTTTCTGTCTGTCTATATTCTGTAGTCTGTATACTTTATGCAAGATAACTTTTGAATAATTGATCAGATTGGATTCTTCTTTTGCACACTTTTCTAAGGCCTAAAAAGACAGAACAAGTTCGTAAATCAACTATTTTGGATCAAAATTCAAAAAGTGAGCGCATTTTCAAAATTTTTTAAACCAATTTTTTCAAGATTTCAAAATTCGATGAACGGTTATTCATAGTGCTCAGGAATTAAAACAATTTATCCTTATGACTTTTTTCTATAAAAAAAATTATGAAAGTTAGAGCATTTTCCAAATCCAAAAAAACTAAATAAAATGAATATTTTAAGCCAAACAACGCATGATATGAAAAAAAGTCAAGAAAAGAAAACCGTCAATTTTTGAAAGCCCCACAGATGGTCATAACAACTTTTTTAATTTGGTCGAAAAGTTGAAAATTCGAAATTTGATAATACCAAAAATAATTAAAAATCCAAAAATTCCATTTTTTGGTCAAACGATGCAAGATAAGACAAAAAAATAAACTAAAATTTCGCGCAATGGAAAAATCTACAAATTTGTTATGGATTACTTTTCGATAGGACGCGCAGTTTTTGTTTTCAATCGTAAAAAACATTAAAAATAAAAAAATTAAAATGTTTTGGACTAACGACACAAGCTGCGAAAAAAATTAGACAAAACTTGTTTACCCAAAAAGAGATATAATTTTTGATAGGAAACGTAGTTTTTGCTTTAGTCGTAAAAAATAACATTCAAAATAAATATATTAAATTTTTTTGAAAAAACGACACAAGTACGAACTAAAATTAACAACAAACGGACAAACAGACAACAGTTGTTCGCCTACAAAGATGTATAAATTTATTATTGATCATTTTTGGATAGGACGAGTAGATTTTCATTCAATCGTAAAAAATAAGATTATAAATTAAAAAATTAAAATTTGTGAAAAGGACAGAAAAGACGAAAGAGGACATAGGGTCCTGGATACGTTCCTGTATAGGACCCTATATAGGTTCCTGCATTAGACCCTATGCAGATGCGCAGTAATTTTTCTTTAATCAAACTTGCTAGCGAAGCGAGCCGCGCGCAATGAGATTGTATCCGCGTAGCGGGCAGATTTTTTTCAAATGTTGTTTTTTACGACTAAAAACAAAAACTACGCGTCCTATCGAAAAGTGATCTGTAACCAATTTGTCTCCTCAGGGCGCGCAATTTTATCATATTTTTTTTGTATTATCTTGCATAGTTTGACAAAAAAATGGAATTTTTGAATTTTTTATTATTTTTGGTACGATTAAATTGTGAATTTTCAACTTTTCGACCAAATTGAAAAATTTGTTATGATAATCTTGTAGAGCTTTCAAAAATCAACGTTTCTCTTCTCATGACTTTTTTCATAACATGCGTTGTTTAGCTTAAAATGTTCATTTTAGTTTTTTTTTTTACTTTGAAAATGTTCTAACTCTGATCATTTTCTTTTTATAGAAAAAAGTCATAAGGATAAATTGTTTGAGCTTCTGATTACTATGAATAACCGTACAAAGAATTTTTAAATCTTGAAAAAATGTGGTTTAAAACATTATGATAATGCGCTCACTTGTTTAATTTTGATCCAAAATAGCTGGTTTACGAACTCGTTCTTTCTTTTTAGGCCTTAAAAAGTGTGCCAAAGCAGAATCCTATCTGATCAATTTTTCGAAAGTTATAGTGCCTACAGAATACAAATCCAATCTGATCAATTTTTCGAAAGTTATAGTGCCTACAGAATACAAGCTGCAGTCTACAGATTAGTAGGACGATGGTTGTGAGGGCTAAAGCGTAGACTTTGGACCCACTCCTTCGACTTGCGGGTTCGATTCCGGCCTCGCACTCTGGAAGAGTCTTCGGCGTCCCATGCGGTAAACACTAGTCTAGCAAAAGAGTTGTTCATGTCCGGAAAGTCGTGGGACCGGTACCTCTAGAAAAAAAGGTTTTCTCTAAGTACTTAAAGCTGTTGCTTTTGGTCGTTCGGAACCCACCTTAAACTGTAGGCCCCCCTTTCACCACCAAGTAAGTGTGTGGGGTGTGTGTAAAGGAATAGAGAAGAAGGTGCAAGAAAAATGTAAACCATTAGGGGACACATTAGAAGCTTCCATTACAGTCTACAGACTACAGACAGATATACAAAAACCTTCGGAAAAATAATTTTTTCTAACTCAGTGAGTCTCAGAACGTGGAGATTTAATGAAAACCGACAAAGTGGAATTTTACATAAAACCAATACCTTCTCATTAGGATGAGAATGTAAAAAAGTTGAAATTGAATTTATTACATTCTCACCCTAATGAGAAGGTTTTGGTTTTATGTAAAATTTCACTTTTTTAAAATGGAATCATATCATGTGATATGATATTTGTGATATTCCAAGTGATTTTATAGATGGTTCTTCTAAAAATTTGTGAAATTCCCCTGAAAAAATAAATTCACAATCATACTCTTTTATCGGCTTTTTCCGGTGTCAACAAATTCCCGGTCATTTCCCAGCTTTCGGTGCAGCGGCCACCCCACAAATAGTAAGTTAACGAAGCTTTATATATAGATTATTGGGAAGATAGCATTTAGTAAATGATAGCTAGTGTTATTTGACGAAAAAATGTAGTTATGGGATTATTTCCTTCGAAACTTAGACACTGGAAAGGTCGTGGTAACTAATAAAAAATTTAATTACTTTCTTCATCTGCTCTAAGAGTAAGTAAAATATTGAAAATTTGAAATTGCGTTGAAAATTCAGAATTCACTAGGTACACAGTGCCATATTTATTATTTTATTTTAATTACTTTAAGCAACACATGACCACAAACCGCCTAAGTCGGCAACATAAGAGGGACTAGGTGTATCTTATGTTTTTGAGGTCGCTGAATCCGAATATGATGTCCGCTTGACGCCATCAGTTCAGTATCAAGGTCAGTTTAAGGTCAAATGTACAAAATTCTTTGCTAACCAACTAAATTAGGGTAACTTCAGGTTTAAGTGGTCGCTGAATTTGAATCCGGTGTCCATGTGACGCCATCAGGCCAGCATCAAAGTCATTCAAGCTCAAACCTACAAAATTCATCGCTAACCAACTAAATGAGGGTACTTTTAGGTTTAAGTGGTTATTCAAATCAAATCCGGTGTCCGTTTGACACCATTAGGCCAGTATCAAGATCAATTCAAAGTCAACCCATAAAATTCATCGCTAACCAACTAAATCAGGGTACCCTTAGGTTTAAGTGGTCGCTGAATTCGAATTCGATATCCGTTTGACACGGGAAGGTCAGTATCAAGGTCAGTTCAAGATCAAACCTACAAAATTTATCGCTAACCAACTTTATCAGCGTACACTTAGGTTTAAGTGGTCGCTGAATTCGAATCCGGTGTTCGTTTGATGTCATAATGACAGTATCAAGGTCAGTTCAAGGTTAAACCCACAAAATTCATCGCTAACCAACTAAATCAGGGTAATTTTAGGTTCAAGTGGACATCTTGAGATGAAGGTTAAGAGATTTTAATGTTCAAACTTAAGAAAAACCTGAAGAGATTTTATGTGGGTTCTGTGATGTTTAGAATTTGTAACCTTGTCGCAATTCAAGAATGCTATAGTATGCTATGAAGTGGGTTTAGCGTCACCCATTCTGAACCACGTGGAGTTACCACTTCTTTCAGAACTTACGCGTTACAGAAATGGGGGCGGCAAAGCCAGGTTTATGTGGTGTTTAAGGTATGATGCTATATATAAAAAAGAACTATACGCAATCAACAGCATACAACCTATATATACACATTAGTCACTCACAGCCGATCAGAATACAATTTCGTCCGCATATACACAATTTATCTTAAACAATTACATTAAATTACAATACATTACATACGATACACTCGCACGCTTTTAACAATATTAACGCTATTAAAAATCGAAAACACTGCGGCGGGTTTCGAACCAACTAACCGAAGTTTAACGCGTTGTATTGCCTACGACGTAAGCCTCACGTCTAAACTAACAGTTGGGATACCGAAGAAAAATCTCGACTATAACCTTGAAGTACGACTACGTCAGGGCCGTGAAAAAAATATCTTGGGACCTGTTTCAACAAAAATGGTTATTGTAACATTTAATTGATGAGCGGGTTTTTAAATTTATGAGAAGTAAATAAAAACATTGGATAATATTTTATTACAAATTTTCTAACCTTGAAACCCTAAATTATTTAATTTTTAATATTTTAAATGTTTGCATCGTCTACTTTTTTCAATCGTTTTAATGTAAAATATTCAAGCCATTAAAATTGAACATTAAAACCTTAAAATGAAGTTTATATAAAATCTCTGAAATTAAATTAGGTTAGAATTTCAGGAATTAAATCTAATATGCAAGCTAATACGCTTTACAGGATTTATTAATTTTATTGCATTAAAACATATGTATAGTAAAATATGAATAACACACATAACTCGAGAAAATGTTCAATATCTCTTCTTGAAATATGTATTGTGCATCATCAAAATTGAAACAGTTTTAATGGTAAAACTTACATAATTTTCAATGTTTATTTTGAAAAATTAAAAACTTTTCAATTTCAAAGATTTATAAATAAAAATTCTTAAACTTGAATGATTTTTAAGGTAATCAGTAAAGTTTTAAATTCTAATTCTTCCAAATT
Source organism: Belonocnema kinseyi (assembly GCF_010883055.1). Taxonomy (NCBI): domain Eukaryota; kingdom Metazoa; phylum Arthropoda; class Insecta; order Hymenoptera; family Cynipidae; genus Belonocnema; species Belonocnema kinseyi. Next base: position 115,438,738 of record NC_046662.1, on the reverse strand, counting down.
AAGTAAGGACCGATTTGCAAAATATTAAAAAAAATTAATTTGTCTGAATAATTTTTTCTAATAATTAATTTAATTGATTTATTTTCTAATTCAATTAAATGGTACCGTAGTATTCAAATAAAATTGGTATTTTACCATTTAAATTGTAAACCGAAGGAGTGGCTAGATTCATTGGTCTTCGCCGATACTACATTTTCTGTAAGATTTTACAGAAATATATTTTATTCTCTCGAATAAAAAAGTTATAATTGGTGAGTAAGTATCAAATATTTAATTTCTTACTTATGCTAACCTCTGCAGCCTCATCCATCCAACTGATCATTACATATTTTACTGAGAAGTTTGCACACATATGGCCAAAACATGCTAAAATTGGTTTTGATATCTAGAATAGTTTTTAAAATTTGACGAAAAAGTGATGATCAGGAGGATATAAACTTTTGGGAATATAAAGAATTTATTTTACTGAACAATGTCTTTAATTTTTTACAAATAATAAATTGCCTCATAAATGAATTAAACCCAGTTTTCCTACTAAATACACGGAAAACAATTTTTGCAGCACTGAGTCATACGTCAGGGGCGTCAACTTCAATTCACGGTAATGCAATTTTTAATTTCGTACTTTAATGAAATCTTATTTTATTTTTCAATTTTACAAACCAATATTTAATAATAAGTACTAAACGACAATTAGGGCTGGAAGTGATTTTAAATACGACGTTGAAGTCTAGATGTGCATTAAAAGTTGTGTAATTACTTTTCAAAAAACTAATAGTCATATAAAAAAACCCGAAACGAATCTAGACGTGTTTTTACTTTTTTAATATGACTCTTATTTTGTTTTTTAATTAATTACACAACTTATAAATTCATATCTATGAGCACGGAGCAACAGTACGCTGCACAGCAAATGCGCTAATTGTTTAAAAAAAGTATAAAAAAAAAGTCGCACCTAGATATTTTCGAAAGGAATGCAATGGTGCCCCTGCTTTTTCGATCCAATGCATACTTTGTTCATAACAATTGCATAGAGATAACAATTGGAATAATTTTTTAACAAATTGTTATAAAAAAATGCACGCCGAGATATTTCCGAGACGAATCCAGAAGTGTTTTTACTTTTTAGATATGACTCTTTGTTTTTAAAAATTAATTACACAACTTTCAAATCCATATCTACGATCAAGAACCAATAGTGCGATGAACAACAAATGCGCTTATTGTTTAAAAAATGGGTATAATAAAAGAAAAAAATATAAATCGAGACATTTTCGAGGGGAATGTAATCGTGCACTTGGTTTTTCGTTCCGATGCATACATTGTTTGTAACAATTGCAGAAAGATAACAAATGGTGTGATTGTTTAACATATTGTTTAAATAAAAAAAAATCACACCGAGATCTTTTCGAGACGATTCTAGAGATGTTTTTACTTTTTTGATATGACTCTTAGTTTTTTTTTAACTAATTACACAAGTTTCAAATCTATATCTACGGGCACAAAGCAACAGTACGCTTAACAACAAATGCGCTAATTGTTAAAAAATGGGTAGAAAAAAAATGCACATCTAGATATTTTCGAGAGGAATGTAATGGTGCACTTGTTTTTTTCCATCCAATGTATACTTTGTTCACAACAATTGCAGAAAGATAACAATTGGCATAATTGTTTAACAAATTGTTTAAACAAATAAACAAAGAATACATGCCGAGGTATAGAATTTATAGTGCGTGAAGTGAATGCGAATTTATTTTTATTTTGCTTTTTCGACCATAGAAGTTGTTCCTATTTTCTATGGAAAAAATTATAAATGGGTAGAATGAACATCGACAGAATGTTTTTACTATTGTGTTTTGTAAACTTCACAGTCTGTCTTAGGAATCATAGTAAGTTTCTATTGGTATAAGTGCAATTATTTAATCATTTATTTAATATTTCAATAGACATAATAACTTCAGAGTCTAATATTCACAATAGTAATTCTTGCAGTAGTGACTCTATATCCTGGCTTGCTATTGTCGTATTGTAAAAGTAAATATTATACCATCAAATTTTATAACTGAAAGTTTCTCCGTGTGATTAGCATTAAACATGATTTTAAAAGCGTAAACGAGTACTTTACTATATAATTTATTTAGCACTAAATAAAAGTAAACTTCTTGCCACTTGATATAAAACCCTAATATCTTAAACAAACACGTTAAGAAAATGAATGAAATAACCATTTTTACTTCTTTCCCAGTCTACTACAAAGATTACCGAACATTATTTTCTACATGTAAATAATGTCTTACTGCTTCAACTTAGTTCTTCTTTCAAAATTCAAAATGTATCTGCTTTAACCCACATTATTACCCAAAATTTTCCAAATGAAGAACAATGTGAAAAATGTCACAAAATTTAATACACAGAGACTGAAAAATTCTTTCGAGCATAAACTATTATCAAGAGGAAACTTTTGCATAAAATAAATGTTTTCCTTATTGATCCTAAAATTGAATCTAGTTTCTATAACATGAATATTTCATTAGAGTGACAACATTTTCAAAAAATAAAATTATTTTCAAACATATTGTCTTATGTCAACAATGTTGAAATGAAAATTTCGTTTGTAAACTTAACCTGAAATAAAAAGCGCAAATGTTTCCCCGAATACCAGTCTGGAGAATGTTTAATTCAAAACTAAACATTATTTTTCCAAAAAAAAATGTTTGAACTGAAATTACTTGTAGTAGAGGGATATTACTACATAAATGAATTTTCGTTTTATCATTTTACAGAATATTTTAGAATAAAAAATTAGAATATGAATTCTACATTTTACAAGAAGACCTCACCATATATCAATCAAGAAAAACTTTGAATGAAGAACAATATTTTTAAACTTGCCATAAACAAACAAAATTATTCCGAAAATAATTCGGAATTCCACTAGGTGATCTAGTGAAATATCACTGATTGTCCGTAAAACACTTCTAGCTGTTTCTACAAGTGAAATGATACTACTTAATTTTAAGAGAGTGTATTTGGAGTTTCGCCTCTCAGTATAGAATACTTCGTAATGTAATTTGTTCTGTTTTTCAAATAAATTCTACAGTTATTCGAATCACTTTATTCACAGATTAGTCTAACATTTTTTTTAACTTGAAAGAGATGGACAAGCCGAATGATTTAAATGTGTCTTTTAAAAAATATAAAATGATTCACATGTCCAAGTGAGAGTATACTAATCTAGTTTTTGGACAAAATAATTATTTTCTTTAACCACGTGAGAACCGAGTTTTTTGTACATGCATACAATGCTTTATGCCGTCATAGTAAATAAATGCAACAATATTTATTGTGTTTGATTTTTTTTTTTAATTTATAGAAAAAATTCTCTTGCCTATGGTTCGAAATATTAAAAATTATGGAATTTTGAAACGCTTTTCGTATTATCTTTATATTCTTCATACGCAGATACGCAAAGGGAATGTAAAGTTTCTATGAATAATTTTCCATTATGGGAATTTACTCTACGATTCACGTTTTCATCCAGAAATGAGAAAACCTACTCGACTAGATACGATATTCCTAATATTTTTTGTTCATATTTTTCTTAGCTGAACATTTTTTATCAACAGTAAAAATAAAATTTTAACAACGCAAAAAGCATAAAAAATTTTTCTGAATAATTTTCGTTTATGTATCTTTTCTACACATTTTACGTTTTCATCAAGAAAACCTACACGAGTAAATACCAGGTGTATACATATGAAACCGGTATTGCCATTTAGCGGCCAGTAGGCACACTTGTAGGCACTGTCGGAACTTACCATTTGTGCTAATTGGCG
>NC_046662.1:115417614-115434802 GCF_010883055.1 Belonocnema kinseyi | reverse complement strand
AGGGCGCATACTTTGAATAAAATATTTGTTATCATTCTCTTGAAATAAATGTGTTTTTTTCTTGAAAAAATACCGGTTTCATATGTATACACCTGGTACGATGTTCTTGATATATCTGATTTATATTTTTTGCAAGTTTTACATTTGTTACAGAAAGCAAAAAAATTTTTTAATAATGGCAACAGTAATGTAAAATTTCTAAGAATAATTTCAATTTAGAGCAATTTTGACCACGTTTGGCATTTTCAAACAGAAAGCTTAGACGAATAAATACGATATTCCTAATGTTTTACTTATATTTTGTTACAGTTTCTCATTTTTTATAAAAGAGTAATTTTCATTTAGGGAAATTTTCTTCATGTAAGACAGATGTATTATTGATTTATTTATTGGATTCACAATTAACAATACAGAAATTTGTAAAATTTTCTGGGTATCACGAAAAAGTTATTTTTTAGTAGTAACAAGCCAGATTTTTTTTTATTTTCGGAAAAATTTTGTTTCTTTGTGGCAAGTTTAAAAATATTGTTCATCATTCAAAGTTTTTCTTGATTGATATATGGTGAGGTCTTCTTGTAAAATGTAGAATTCATATTCTAATTTCTTATTCAAAAATATTCTGTAAAATGATAAAACGAAATTTCATTTATGTAGTAATATCCCTCTACTACAAGTAATCTCAGTTCAAACATTTTTTTTGGAAAAATAATGTTTAATTTTGAATTGAACATTCTCCAGACTGGTATTCGGGGAAACATTTGCGCTTTTTATTTGAGCTAAAATTTACAAACCAACTTTTCATTTGAACATTGTTGACATAAGAAAATATGTTTGAAAATAATTTTCTTTTTTGAAAATGTTGTCACTCTAGTGAAATATTAATGTTACAGAAACTAGATTCAATTTTAGGATCAAAAAGGAAAACATTTATTTTATGCAAAAGTGTCCTCTTGATAATAGTTTATGCTCGAAAGAATTTTTCAGTTTCTGTGTATTAAATTTTGTGACATTTTTCACGTTGTTCTTCATTTGGAAATTTTTGGGGATTAATATGGGTTAAAGCAGATACATTTTGAATTTTGAAAGAAGAACTAAATTGAAGCTGTACGACATTATTTACATGTAGAAAATAATGTTCGGTAATCTTTATAGTAGACTGGGACACAAGTAAAAATGGTTATTTCGTTCATTTTCTTAACGTGTTTGCTTCAGATATTAGGGTTTGATATCAAGTGGCAAGAAGTTTCCTTTTACAAAGTGTTTAATCAGTTATATAGTAAAGTACTCGCTTACGCTTTTAGAATTATGTTTAATACAAATCACACGGAGAAACTTTCAGTTATAAAATTTGATGGTATAATATTTACTTTTACAATACGACAATAGCAAGCCAGGATATAGAGTCACTACTGCAAGAATTACTATTGTAAATATTAGACTCTGAAGTTATTATGTCTATTGAAATATTAAATAAATGATTAAATAATTGCACTTATACCAATAGAAACTTACTATGATCCCTTAGTCAGACTGTGAAGTTTACAAAACACAATAGTAAAGATATTCTATCGATGTTCATTCTACCCATTTCTAATTTTTTCAATAGAAAATAGGAAAAACTTCTATGGTCGAAAGAGCAAAATAAAAATAAATTCGCATTCACTTCACGCACTATAAATTTTATACATTAAACATACAATCAGATATTTATATTTAATTCTAAGCTGAAAGAGAAAAAGCTTTGTTAGAATATATCAGTCCTGGCGGGAATTGAACACGGGTCTCCGGGGCAGCAAAACGGAGATATTTCCCTGTGATAAAACAAGTTATAAGGTTTAGGAATTTTATCATCCTCATGAAATTCGGCGCGTTTAATGACGTCATTTGGTACTGAATCGCAAAGCACTACATTCAATTGTTTTTTCTTTCATTGCAGCTTCCCATGGAAAATGGTAATTTTTCTTTCCTGTTTTGCAACTTATGTTACCTTAAATGCTAGTTATTGCAACTACGGTTTTATCATTTAATTTTTGAATATCACATTTTTCAACTTCAATCTGCTATCAAAAATATGAATTTTTCTAACTATGAATGGCAATCATTAGGTTTGTAGTATATTTATAAATGAAATGGAAAATGTATTTCTTCCTATGGCTGCGGCAATAATACAATTTTTTTGGCTATACCCAAGATTGCCATCGAACTGTTGTAAATATCAACATTATAATGCTAAATTTTACGATCAAGAGTTTCTCCGTGCATATGTTTGTAAATTTTTCGAATAGTTTATCTGTCCTTTTAAAGTGATTAAAATTTTTTTAAATAATAAAATTTTCAAAATTAGTAAAATTTTGAAAATCAGTGAGATTCGAAGATTTTTGAAAATTTGACAGTTTTGGAAAAAAGTAAAATTTTGAAATTCAATTTTTTTTTTAAATTTTGCCGAGTTCCTAGAGTACAGACCAAACCCCCAAAGTAATTTGGACAATTATTGAGATCCATAAAATTTTGAAAATCAGGAAAGTTGATAAGGTTTTTGAAAATTAGTAAAAATTTGAAATTCCAAAAAAAAGAATAAATAATACAATTTTGAAAAATAGTAAAGTTGATTAAATTTTTGAAAATCAGTAAAAACTTGAAATTTTTTTATTTAAAAAAATTTGAAAAACAGGAAAATTTTCAAATTTAATAAAGTTAATAAAGTTTTTGAAAATTGTTGATATTTTGAAATTAAAAAATAGTAAAATGTTGAAAATGACTTTAGTTGGTCAAGTTTTTGAATATTAGTAAAAGTTTGAAATTAAAAAAGGTAAAATTTGGAAAATAGTAAAGTTAATAAAGTTTTTGAAAATTAGTAAAATATTGAAATTGAAAAAAATTGATAGATATGAAAATTTTCAAAATTAGTAAAGTTGATAAAGTTTTTGAAAATTAGTAAAATTCTGAAAATTGTTTCAGTTGATAAAGTTTTTGAAAATTAGTAAAATTTTGAAATTCAAAAAATTTTTGAAAATTTTGGTAATTTTCTAGGGTACAGGTCAACCCCCACTCGGCATTCTTCAGAGTACCTGTCGTGGCACACCCCCACTCCAAATTTTCCATAGTACCTGTCATAACGGATTTCCCACGATTGTAAAGGAACATTTTTCTTATCGTAGGCATGCTTGATTATTTATTACATTTTTATGTATGCTCTTTTTGGTAAAAAGTACATAAATTTACTCTTTTAGTGACAGTTACATGGCCCCTTTTCACTTAAGAAGAGCAAACTTACGTATTTTACAGGGAATTTAAAAAAAATCTTTGTTAAAATTTCTAGAGAGGTTTGCCTGGAATAAATAAAGATCAAAGGACACTATGTTATTTTTTACGATTTTTGTGACAGCCTTTTAAAGTTTTCCAATGAGAATTCCTTGGACTAGTGGGAGAAAACGGTTCATCCGGTATGTCTCTTTGCCCCATATGGTGGGGATAGACAAAGGTTCAAGTATGTATAAAAGCGGGTGAGATCTCTACACAGCATTCAGTGTAGTTTCAATCTTGAGACCAATTGCCGCAAAATGTCTGAGAACAAACCAACTCACGCTGCTACTGCTGATATCCAAGACATTGCAGCCAATGATTCATATACAGCCTCAATGGACATAGCAAGTGTACGGCCTGCATTGAAACGTCGCTTACCTGAGGTACCTGCTCCTTGACTCGGCATCTTGGGCGTGCTTGTTAAATAGCATTAACTATATATCAGCCTTCTTTGAGACTGAATACGGGTACCTGAAACCTGTGGAATTGGGGAAATTTAGCATTGTCTTCAGCACTTCCAACGGCAGCAAGGCAATCGTCTTTAATGTCCCTGGAGATAAAGAGGGAACCACTACGGGAGTCGGTGTAAAAAAATGGCCCAAAGATTATAGACGAACTATAGTGATGCAGAAAACTACTTTTCAAGGATTAAGGAGATGCTCTTCGGTGACCACGTGACCAAACTAGTCCTCGGTTATGAATATTTTTTTTGGTGTTCACTGCGTCCAAACGAATTGAGATATCGTGTTTAAACTTTGTATACATCAATATACTGTTAATTTCAAAGAAAGTTTATTTATAAATTGATGGAATAGGATATTACCATTGGAGTTATAGCACTTTGCAGATCATTTTTGGTTTGATGCATTTTAGATCTGCATTTCGTATCTGCACACACATAACCTATCATTATTTTTTGGGCATTTTTAGCGATTTCTAGCGGAGAAAAAAAGAAACTTTGAACGTCGATAAAGTCGAGATCAAGTGACTAAGTTCGTTCATGAAATTTCGGTGTAAAATGATTTTCATTTTTTTGGCCCTAAAAATAAAAAATAAAAATTTCAAATTGGAAACAGAGCAACACCAGCAATGTGCTAAAATTTACTCGTCGGAGTTCTCCAACCAACTTCCATAATACTTGACGTTGAATCGATCAGTTGATAACTATTGTTGACAGTGAACCAACCAGCGGGACTCAGCGTCGGCGTCGCCTTGTCTTTCGCCCCCGGGCGAAATTTTATTTTTATTCTTGGAATTGTTTTATACCAGTACAAAAATCGACGTTAAAAGTTTATTTCCTAATTCCTGTAGTATTTTACTCGAAAAATTTCTTCGTAATTATGAACATTTTGTAATATACAAACGTTCCTTGTGCTTTCGGTATAACTTCCTAAATCCTGAACACGATATCTCAATCCGTTTGGACGTAGTGAGGACCGAAAATAATGAAAATCATTTCATTCTCTATACAAAAATTTTATGAATGAACTTAGTCACGTGATCTCGACTTTATCGACGGTCAAAGTTTCTTTTTCTCTCCGCTAGAAATCGCTAAAAATGCTCCAAAAATTATTATAGGTTACGTGTATGCATATACTTATTTGTTGATTTGCAACGAATGTGCAAATTTTATTGCTTACATTTTTTTTAAGGTTTAAACGATTTACTTCAAAACTGGTGTCAGTGCTCAATGTACGCAAACCAAAAAATCCGAAATGCATCAAACCAAAAATTATCTGCGTAGTGCTATAACTCGAATCGTAATATCCTTTTTCATCGATTCATAAACAAAATTTCTTTAAAACTATAAACACATTGATGTATACAAACGTTCTTTAGTGCTTTTTATTTAATCTGTCAAATTTTAAACACGATATCTCAATCCGTGTGGGCACAGTGAACACCAAAAAAATGCTCATATCCGGGGACTAGTTTGGTCACGTGGTCACGAAGAGCATACACTTAAAGCAAATGTTTGTTTGTGCCAATGAATGTTTACAACAGATAAGAAGGCAAGCTACGGATGTCGAAAAGTTTTTAAATCTTCTAATAGCTTAGACACATAAATATACATTTTGAAAGCGAAAGTTCAGTCTCCTATTAAACAACAATTACGAAAATCATTTGTTAATTTATACATTCATTTAGTGTTTTTGAATATAACCAGTATGTTTACATCCTATGCTGCAGCAAAAGTGAAATACACACTAACAGAATAATTTTATTTATTGTGAATTTTTTATTACATCTACTCAAACTATACCACTTTTTATTGTTAAAGAAGTATGAATCAAAACAAACATTTTACGGAATAAATTTAGCTAAAAATAAAAACTGTGATTTTCCTTTCTATGACCTGTCCTCAGCGAAAATTTTACGTAATATTATCTTATTTATGTAGTGTAGTTTTAACAGATTTAGGAAAATTTATTTATCTTTATTCATTATTGCTGTAAAATAATATTTACTTGCGATTTTTAGAAATAATCAATTATTATATTCAAATTTTTCGTACTTAATGAGTGCTAATACTTGTGGCATTCGCAATAGTGATTTCTGTGTATTTTTAGGTCACGTTAACTCTTAAATTTATGCTAATGACCCTCCACCCTAATTTCCCATAGCGTCTGTCATGGCGGATTCCCCTACTACAAATTCCCTATAGTACATGTCATGGCGGATTTCCCCCCACTGCAAACTTTCTATAATATCTGTCATGGCGGACCCCCCCACTCCAAATTTCCCATAATATCTGTCATGGCGGACCCCCGCTCCAAATTTTCATTAATATGTGTCATGGCGGACCCCCCACTTCAAATTTCCCATAATATGTGTCATGGTGGACCCCCACTCCAAATTTCCCATAATATCTGTCATGGCGGACCCCCCACTCAAAATTCCCCATAGTGCAGACTCCTCCCCTTTCCTCCACTCCAAATTTTCCATAGTACAGGCTCCTCCCCCTATCCCCACTCCAAGTTCCCCATAGTGGTCCTATTATACTCATATATCCCAATTATACTTAAAATTTCGGTAAAGTTTCCTAACAAAATGTTCTCCATGTGCATATTTATTATCATTATGCAACCAAAAACCTTTTAAACTTCTTGCAAACGAATCTATGAATAGTCGCCACTCTTTAGCATTATAAGGTATGCTTTTAAATTTTTCAATTATTCCCTTCACATTATTACAATATACGAAGTCTCCTAACGAAGAAAAAAAAAATTCTAAAAGGTCTATCTCGATCACGATAAAAGCTAATCTTAGTGTTATGTGCTACACCATTCTTTTCTTTCAGTCTTAATGCTAGAAGTTCTGCACTTTCCTTAGAAAGACCTAGATCTCGAATTCGATCGCTTAGTTTTTCTAATTTTTCTAATTCTTTTTTCCCCACTTTTTGTCAAATGTCCACGTTTTGAGACCCCCTGAATCCGAAAAACAGGTTTTCACAAATGTGTCTGCATGTCTGTATGTCTGCCTGCCTGTATATATATCTGTATGTATGCCTGACTGCCTGTATGTCTGTCTGCATGTCTGTCTGTGGACTCGATAATTTTTGAAAAAATCAATCTATTAGATTGGCCTTTGGTACACTCGTTTAGTGTTCTATACTAAAGGTCAAGTTCGTTAGCCACCCATTTTGGATGAAAGTTCAAAAAGTGGGCATATTTTGAATTTTTTCGAGACCACTTCTTTCAAAATTAAAAAATTCTCTGTACGGTTATGCACAGTATTCAAAAAGTCGAACAATTGATCCTGATGACTTTTTTCAAAAAATGAAAAATTACCAGAGTTATAACATTTTCAAAATTCCAAAAAACACACGAACATGAAAGTTTTAAGCCAATTAACGGACGATATGAAAAAATGGCAAAAGAAGAAAAAGTTTGATTTCTAAATGTCTTAGAAGATTATTATAACAGCGTTTTTGAATTATCATGATAACATCTAATGTCTTAAAATCCTGACGCGATGGGCCAATTCTGACCCCGGATTCGGATTCTACGTAAAAAGTTACTGCGGAAATGACCCTCCACTTTCCAACAACTGACAAAACCCATTATTTGCAGGCCTGTGTAATAAATTTTTGCATCTTTTTCAAATGCACAATTTCTGTTCTCTCATCTTTTTCCGTATTTTGCCAAGCCATTCTGTAAACTCTTTCGAAAGTTATCGCGCCAACAAACTAAAAATCTACAGACTAACAGACAGACAGAATAATTTAAAAAATATATTTTTCTGTATTAAGCGACAGTTCTGAAGTTTCAGTTTTTCAAGGCGTCTACTCAAGTTCTGTAAAAAAAAATTCCCTGACAATTCTAGGTTGTTGCCAAGTATCTAGATTTTCCCAAGGTATAATTTTCGTGAATAATGAACCACTCAAGTATTATATATCACATTCTTTAAAGCAATTCTGACCCTACATCCCTCAAAAAGCATTAAATAATACTTTAAGAAACTTCCGTTATCCATTTGTAAATGGTTAAATGGTAGTTAACTAAGTTTATTAAAAGTGGTAAAAAATGCTTTTTTCAAACATGTCTGCCCTACAAATTGTTCCTTTTAGTGTCAAAATGTCCCCTGAATATTGTAATAATTTATAAAAAAAATATTTAGGGATCTCTTAAGTTCATTTTTGCGCAAAATTTTTTTTTTATTTCCACTATTAATTTATAATTTTACGCCAATACTTATGAATTTTATCCCTTTTCTATTCTAAAGTAAAAAAAACCATTAACAGCTGAAATTAAAATAACATAAACAATTTTTTTCAAATCATGCTTTCTTAAGGGGAGGTTCTGGTCTTTTTTTCAAAAAATAGTTTTTTTTTATTAAATGAAAGGTATGAATGTCTAGATTATGTGTGCACAAGGATTTTTTGCACCGAACTCGCACGCGCGGTGGGACGCTCAGGCACCTTCCTACCAGGCTGTCGCAGATGACTCTATATGTATGGAAATGAAGTAGGATCGGTATTATTTATGTTACAGAACGCACTGTAGATGACAGCACATGCAGAATCAATCGATAATATGTCAAAAATTCATAACCCTATAGAAGTATTTACGTTGTATCCGCACGCAAGTTTTGCTTCTGTTTAAACGTTTTTTTACTGGTTTAAAATTGCCGAAAACTCGTCTTCGACTGTTCGAAACGCCCGACTTGCTCAACGTCTACAGGAGCGCGCATACAAGGATGTGAGTAAACTTTTTTACTAATTTTGCCCTCATTTATTTATACCTTGTTTAAGCAAACGAATTATGTAAAAACAATGTCATATTCTTATTCAGAGACTGAAAATACTATGAAAATAATATATAACTCATAAAAACATGAAACTTTCCACTTATTTGTTAAGATAAATTGTTTAAATAAATTAATTTTGAAAAAAATTCGGATTCTTGTTTATCGACACAGAAAATCATGAAAATCATATGCATCTTACAAAAATATACACTTTTGTACTAATTTTGCACTTATTTGTTAATCAGTTGTTTAAACAAGTGAAATATGGAAAAATAATATCAGATTCTTATTCAGAGACCGAAAACACTATGAAAAGCATATGCATCTTTTTATAATATCAAATGTAGTAAAAATTTGTTTAAACAAATCGTTTGCGTAGGTGATGGTACTCTTGAAACGTGCTTTTGAGACTTAAAACTTTAAACGCGTTTCTCTCGAAACCACTTTTTTCAACCTCTTGTCAAGCCTAACTCAAGATCTACTGATCCAATTTACTCCAACTAAAATTTTCCTGAAAGGGTATGCTTTTTTGTATGACATCAACCTAAAATGAGTATGAACAATGGTTAAATAATGATTGTTTAACAAGATTGAAGTTGAAAAAATAGGGTAAAAATTGAAGGTTTTTTTCAAATGGCCATAAATTGGATAATTTTTCATAAAAATTCATTGAAAATAGGTTGAAGTCATAGGGAATTTCATAAATTTTACTAAACAATAACTATTTTTTATTTCAGTTAACTACAACAAAATAGACTTGACACGAGCGGACGATGTCTCGCCGGGAGAGGTTCACGAGAGCCGCCATTTTGGGGCCGCCATATTGAATTTTGTAAAAAAAATTGTTCTGCCTTCTAGAAACAAGACTTGATCAAACAATCAAAACCAGAAGTTTGTAAGTCTTTTCCACATCCCACAATAAATTATCAAACTTTGCTTCATTTTTGGCTAAAAAGACCAGAACCTGCCCTTAATTTATGAAAGTAACTTTATAGAAGTACAAGAAATTTCATAATGGTACAAGCTTTTAGGAAAGTTATAATTACCACTAAAAAAAATCCAACTCTCAACGAAAATCGCCTTTAATATATTGAAGTAATTAAAATAAAATAATAAATATGGCAACGTGGACCTCCTAAATTCTGATTTTTCAACACAATTTAAAGTTTTCAATATTTTACTTACTCTTAGAGCAGATATAGAACGTATTTAAATTTTTTTATTAGGTACCACGAGTTTTCCAGTTTCTAAGTTTCGAAGAAAATAATCCTATAACAAAATTTTTCGTCAAATAACACTAGCTATCATTTACTGAATTTTATCTTCCCAATAATATATATCTGAAGCTTTGTTAACTTATCATTTGTTTGGTGGCCGCTGGACGGAAAACCGGGAAATGACCGGGAATTTTCGAAACCGGAAAAAGCCGAGAAGTGAGTATGATAGTGAATCTACCCAAGGGCGAATTGCCGGAGCTAAATACACGGCCCAGTGTTGATCCAATTTTGGCAGCCAAAGGTCCGCTAAAGTTTTTGGGCCAATATCGGCATTTTCATCGGCCCAGTGTTGAGCCAGTGCTGGCAGTCTATATTGGCTATGTATATTTGCCGATCCTCCACCGATGCTTGGCCCAGAATCGGCACTTTATTTCGCCCAGTCTCACTTTTAGCACCTGATACACAAATCTTACACGGAACATAAAAAAAATTATTGAAAAATTGTCAAAGTTCACAATGAAATTTGCTAAGTTCTGTCATTACAAATTTCAAATGTTTATGAAAAATTACATTTCCTGTCATTGCAAAAAGTTATAAAGTAGGCTACAACGGAAAATACGAAATATTACGCGAAGAAAAATTGTAATCGATTTAAATTATTTATTTAAAAATTATTTACTGCTAGACGATAGATTTAGGTATATAGATGTAGTTTCGACACCCCATAGCGTTAGAAATTTTATTTGTAATATAATGTTCAAAACATAATATATGTATTCAATCTAAACAGGACCATTAATATTTATATTCATAGTACTCGCAATCAATTAATATTTATTTTTTAAATACCTTTTTTGTCATATCCTTAGACCTTAGACTGTAGCAGTATTGGTACCCAGTGTTGGGCCGACAATGGCAGCCAAGCCTTGGCTGCCAAGTGCAGGCCATAGTTATCATTCCCTGATTGGCGCGATAATAGCAGCCGAGCTTCGGCAATATTTTTTCCGACTATAAGCTAATGTTCGGCCGTATGTGACTTCGCACTTGGGTATTTATTCACAAAGAACTTCACAAATTTTCAGAAGAACCATCTATTTTACTTGATAATTTTTCGATTTTATGTCTTGATGTTTAAACGTAAATTTTTAATTGAAAGGATTTAAGAATAAAAAATAAATTAATTAATGGTTTTTAACAACTTAACTGTATTTCGAGTTCTAAAAATTGAACAAAAATTATTTTACAATATGATTCTAAATCGGGTTTGAACTAAACAATTTACAGATTTTGACTTTGAAAATTCAACTTTTTCAATACGAAATCCCTAATAATTAAGCAAATTGAAATGTCTAAGTCAAACTTTATAAACAAATTTTAATGTGAAAATAAATAAAAATTAATATATCGAGGCGTCCTAAAGATAGGATGCCAACGCACCCGATCGACTAGATGATACTTAACCAAAAAAATAAACAATAAAGAGCTAACCAAGAAGTAAGAACTAGAAAGTTTTAGATCGCGAAATTGGACAAGATGGAGCTAGAACTTGGCCAAAACTAGAAGATGCTCGCTCGCTCCATCAAAACAATAAAGTCCTATCTCGAGCGAGTAAAGAATGAAGGTGCCACTTCTCGCTTATAATCTAAACGTGAGAAGTGGCAACCTTCATGCTTTGCTCGCCCGAGATAGAACTTTCCTGAATTGATGAAACGAGTGAGCACCTTTTAGTTTTGGCCAACTTCTAGCCTCATCTTGCTCAATTACGCGAGCATGGCTTTCTAGCGCTAACTTCTCTGTTAGTTTTTTATTGCTTTTATTTTTGGTTAAGTACCGTCAAGTTGTGTCGCATGCGTTGGCACCCTACCGTTAGGACGCCTCGATATTCATTAATTAAACGATTTTATTATTTTTTTTAATCCTATTAAAATATTGTTTCAGTCGAAAATATTAAATTTGTAACCCATTTAGTTCGAAAATTTTTAATTGAAAAAATATTAATAATTATATAATTTGAAACTGAATCTTTTGAAATAGAAAGACATGAATGGTACAAATTTCAGAGTAAGACCTTTAAGCTTTAAACGTTACAATTGTTATTGTAACGTTAAGTAACAATTGAAAATTATTAATTTGAAATCTTGAAATTATCAACCTTGAAAAGCTAAATTCTAATTTTTGTTAAAGTGGTAGTATATTTGATATTTGTAAAGTTTTTTTAATTGGAAGAGGCCATTTTTTATATTCAAGATTTGTATTGTATTTGAAGAAAAAATTTTTTGTTTTCCTTTTTTTCTGAATTAGAAGAGATTTTTTCATTGTCACGGTTGTTTTAGAACTGGAAGGAAGGAAATTCGCTATTTTAAGTTTTTCTAAATCGGAAGATTCACTCATTTTTGGATATAGTTAGATGATATCTTTGCTGTTATTTTAAAGATATCGTTTTTTAATTGACCCAACTATTATAACAGTGAAGACGATTTTTTGATTGACATTAGTGTCGATCGTATTTATTTGTTTTGTGTTCTGCAATTAATTAAAAATATAGTAATTTATTTTTGATTAAAAATACAAATTAGACTTTTTATCTTTTATACCGGACTAACTCACTGGATTTATCAGTAAGGCTATGTGAATCAGTCTTAACTTATACATTTTAATTGATCTAAATTCATTGCAATCTATATTTTCCAAAGAAACTTTTTTTATTAACTTTTTTATTAATGCGAGTTGAAATTGAGAATAAGTTTTAATTCAGAGAATTTTAAACGATAGCGCGGATTCACATTTTTTATCCAGAGATCTTTAAACAATTTAATTTATCAAAGTTTGAAGGTTTAAGTTTTGCAGTTTAATTGCACTTAATTGAAAATTTTCAATTGAAAAGTGTTAAAAGCTTCTATTTTATGTGTCAATTATTGAGAGTTTAAATTTAAAAAATCCAAATTAAAATTTGTTTAAACTTTAATTTAAATTTCACTAGTAACGAACATTTGTGTACTAAAAATACAAGCATGATAGAAAAGATTTGGCGAGGAATCCCAAGTCATGAGCCCGATACAGTCGGTCAGCTGGTGTGATCGTCGCGAGCTCGGCTATAGACAGAATAGCTCGGAAACCTTCGGGCGTTTTTAGTATAGTCTTTTAAAATTCTCGGAAATCCCGGTTGCAGGTATTACTACTAGCACTCATTTCAAGACACATTTTTATTTAAGAATACTAAAAATTCGTACATTTCTTACAACTTATGTTACTTAAAATTCCTACTTTTGACGATATTTTTTACAAAAATTGTTATTGGCCAGTATCTCTTTTTCATACTCACCATTTTCAAACAGTAAATAAGACTTTTTCTAAACGTGAATACTAATTTGTGCCTATGATTTGGCGTGAACCTTCAAGTCATGAAATCATACTTTATACATCACATTAACCTGCCGTTGGCACCCCCGTTTCTGTAACGGGTAAGTTCTGAAAGTACTAACAAGTACCTGATATTATATAGCATTCTTGAATGTCGAAAAGGTTACAAATTCTAAACAGCACAGAACCCACATAAAAACTCTTAAGGTTTTTCCAAATTTGACCATTAAAATCTCTTAACCTTCATCTCAAGATGTCCACATTAACCCAGTTGGTTAACTACGAATTTGTTAGGTTTGACCTTGAACTGACCTTGATATTGACCTGATGTAATCAAATGGACACCGGGTTCGAATTCAGCGACCACTTAAACCTAAAAGTACCCTGATTCAGTTGGTTAGCGATTAATTTTGTAGGTTTCACCATGGATTGACCTTGATACTGACCTAGTGGTCTCAAACTGACACCGGATTCGAATTCAGCGACCACTTAAATCGAAAGGTACCCTAATTTAGTTAGTGAGCGATGCGTTTTGTAGGTTTGACCTTGATCTGACCTTGATACTGACCTGATGACGTCAAACGGGCACCGGATTCGGATTGAGCGACCTCAAAAACGTAAGGTACAGCTAGTCTCTCTTACGTCGCAGGCTTAGGCAGTTTGTGTTCCAGTGTAATCACTAATTAATTAATATTCTTTTTATTCTACTTTGAGGTAAAATGTTCAAAATTTTTGTCTGATATAATTACACATTTTTCAGGAGGTTCGAACAGAATTGAGATGACGGACGCAACAACTCGACAAGCGCTCGAAATCGCGTAGAAGTATTGTCCGCTCAGGAAAACCTATTGATAAAAAAAGTGGCCCTGAAACGTAAAACAAAAGATACCTTCATATTAAGCTTGACGCGGCCGACAAATTTTTCTCATGAAACTTTTTCATTCGATAATTATTACTCAAGATAAACATTAAGAACATAGACAAATTTCCTATAAAAAATCTATGTTTTGCAACACATATCTAGCGATTATTCGGCCGTTTTTTGATCAAAATGCTTTAAATTTATATGGTATATCCTCAATATATAAGCGATGACTATAAGCAACGCTAATATGTTTGTTTTTGTTTATTAACAAATTGATTCCGAATGAAAACCACGTTTCCCCAGCTTCGACCAGTGGGGCGATCATTGAAAAAATATTAGTTGAAATAACTTATCACGAGAAAGTTGTTCACTAGACTTTGAGAAATTTTTTTGCTAAAAACTTGAAGAAAATCGGTCGGAAATAATTGTCGAAATGGCAGAGAATGACGCTGAGGAAGATGAATATTTAAAAAATGTTATAATGATTGTCCTGCAAAATGTAACAACTATTATTAATTTTCTTATTTAATTTTCTTAATAAACAATTAAAAAAGAATAATATTTACTATAATTTAATTATGAAAAGCTATTGACTTCTACTTTGTATATTTTTTTAGAATGTAACTCACGAATTCCATGATTTCTGTATAGGGGTACCCGGGTGGTCTCTACGTGCACTTTTTTTTAAATTAAAAATTTTTTACTCAGGAAAGATAAATAAAATTTTTTAATACATAATTTAATGGAAAGTGAGTCAAATCTTGGAGATCCGAGTGGATTATGGCCTATTTCCTTATGGGAAAAAGTTATTTAACCAAATGCACGTAAATGGGTACCTGGGTGGTAACACAAGGATTAAATAGGTTTGATGTTAATTTTGCAATAATTGACTTTTGCTTGTAGCGCATATGTTTTTAAAATTATAATTATCGATAGAATCATCAAAATTACACTTAAAAATTACTAGAAGCAGTGTATAACTAATTAATTTTGATTAATTTAAAGGGCGAAAATTTTGTAATAACTAAATAGTCAAGTAAACAACAAAATATTGCAACAAACGTAATTTTTATTTTATATAATTAACTTTTAAGCAATTTGACGTCAAATAATCTGAAGAATTTAAGCTTTTTTCAATAATTTCTCTTAAGCTTAACAGAAAGCCTAAAATAATGTTTAAAAATTCAAACACTGTATATTATTGATTATTATTATTATTATTTATTATTGAATATTATAATATTTAAGGTGATAATTTTTGTTCTTTTTTTAACATTTATAGCTTTAATGATTAAAATTTTATTAGGATGTATTTTTTGAAAGTATTCACAATCAGACGCAGTTTTAAGGTAATATTTTTTGAAATAAGAGAACTTTTTCTATTTTTAAAAGAAAAATTTTTTAACTAAATTAAAACATCTATTTTCAAGTTTTTTAAACGTTTTTTATGGATAGCTTGGAATGTGCTCTAAACGTATGTTGATATAAAAATGGGATCTCCCTTAGTTTTCGAGAAATAATGAAAAACATGAAGTTGGGACTCACAGATGATGGGCGCACTATGTCATGGCGTACGTTCCTAAATATTTGTCAAAAACTAATAGAGGTCTTATTTTCCATTCAGAGGATTTCTAGAGGAGACTGTAAACTAAAAAAAGTTACTGAGATTGTAAAGATAAAGAGACTGTAAACTAAAAAAAAGTTAAAAAAAAATAATCAAAAAAGGATTTTTTCAAAAATTGTGTTTTTAAATTTGATAGTGAAAAATTTAAAAAGTTTTAAATTTTCTGAACATATTTATTTATAACTGCGTTTAATTGTGAATAATAAAAAAAATACGTCTTAATCTGACTAAAATCACCAAAGTTATATTATTTAAAAAAAGGACCAACATTTTCTTGTTTGAACATCTTTCATGTTTTTGAATTTTTTTTAACATTATTTCAGGGTTTTTTGTCAAAGCTTAAGAAAAATGACTAATAATAGATGAAATTCATTAGATTAATGATTACATGAAATTCCTTTTTTACATCGCTTAATCTTGTATAATTTGTAAGTATTTCCTTCATCTTTGACCTATTTTTGGTAGAAAATTTAATAAATAGTTCAAACAAACTTTAAACACAAAGAAACATAAACAATAAAAATTATTTTCTTTTAAATGCTCTCCAGAAGAAACTTTTCATGAATATTTCTACTTCAGCTTCTGAAGTTGCAATTATTAATGTGCATATGATTTCTGTATATCTGTATTTATTATTTTAAATATGCATTAGAAAATACCCATCTTAACGGTAATGTGTAAAGAGAATATTTGGGAAATTCTGTATTTTAACCCTCCGTTTACAGACAGATTTTTTGGGAAAAATGAAAGTTCGGTTGCCCCTCTTAAAAATGTATATAGTCCTACAGTCACATCCTTTGAGTGGCGCTGTAGTTCGCCAGTTAACCTTTGAGCGGTGCGCGGTAAAATTGCGTACCGTGACATAAAAGACCATGGCTGTAAATCACGTTAGTGTTTTTAACAGTTAGTGAACATTAATTGTTTATCTTTATTTGTAATTCTCTGGTATTTATATGAGAAACATCAAGTTTTCATGTAATGCTGGTCTATTTTTGCACAATAAATATGGATTAAAATTCAATATCCTACTTTTTCTACCTGGTAATAAGCGTAGAATACAGAAAAAATAATATTTTCAGATTTCAGCGCAAAAGTGAACATTATTTTATTATTTTGAATGCGCGATTTTACCATCTGTCTAAAATGCCACCATAAGAATAAGAGACCTCCGAAACGTATTCACATCTATTTCCATAGCGACCGCCAGACGGGTTTTTATTCTCCCAAAGAGAACGTGTTTTCAATATATTTGATTCCTTCTAATTGTACCGGTGACTCACCTCACAGAAATATTTATTATTCCTCAGAAGTGGTCATATTTTGATTTTATTTAATTCCTTCTAATTAGTTCACAGAATATGTTTAACAAGTTGTTTTAATTCCTTCATGCGAAATATAAGTTCTGAAATTTTAATTCGGTCGTATATACTCGGTTGGGGGAAAAGCCACATAGAAAATTTTAAGTTTTGTATAAATGCACTTACTTAAAAATGTGCTTCGATATGCAGTTACTAGGAAATCCGGAAATGTACTTCAAAGATGTAGGCCTACAATAAACACACAATCAAA
>NC_046662.1:115415701-115417514 GCF_010883055.1 Belonocnema kinseyi | reverse complement strand
GTGTGTACATTCATTCTTTTTAGTCGAAACGCCTACAATGAAATTTGTTGTTAATGGTTCTTTTTTTGTCAAAAATTGTATTACTTGGCTCAAAACTGAATTATTTTCTTCAAAATTCGACAATTTTGTCAACATTCATCCTTTTCATTTAAAAATTCTTTCTTTCGGTAGAAAATCAATTCTTTTGATTGAAAATGCAAATGTTTGGTTGAAAATTAATCTGTTTCAGTTGGTTGACATCTCCTTTTCAATTGGACATTTATCTATATTGTTGAAAATTCAACTGTTTTATCGAAAATACCTGTTTTTGGCTTTGATTCAGATTTAAATATTTCTTGAAAATTTGTCTTTTTTTGGTTTTTTTCTGGAATTACATTTTATATTTCTTCTATTTTACACATTTGAAATTGAAATTTCTTAACTATCAATATATATATATATGTGTGTGTCACTGAGGTTAGGGATATAATTAAGAACTTGAAAAACGGTAAGGCTGCCGGGGTAGACGATATTAACGCTGAAATGCTTAAACACGGTAGCGCGTGCATACCGCATATACTGAGCGAATTGATAAATTTATGTTTCGAGATGGGAGACGTCCCAGACGATTGGAAAGAAGCGATTATCGTACCAATATACAAGAGAAAGGGAGATAAAAGCGAGTGCAATAATTACAGAGGGATTAGCTTATTAAGCACCGTGACTAAAATATATTCAAAAATCCTTATTCGTAGGGTAATGAAAATAACAGAAGAAAAGATTTGTGAAGTCCAAAGTGGGTTTATGCCAGGAAGGTCATGTACGGATCAAACATTTAGCTTAAGGCAAATAACAGAAAAAAGTTTGAGAGTAGGAAAAAAAGTTTTCTGTGCATTTGTTGACCTAGAAAAAGCTTTTGACAAGATAGATAGAAGTAAACTATGGGAAGTCCTGAAAGAGTATAGAGTCAATGGATAGATCCTAGAAGCTATAAACACAATATATACAGGTAGCAAAGCGAGTGTAAGAGTGAATGGGAAACTGAGTGACTTTTTCGATATTATTCAAGGAGTTAGACAAGGATTCGTCATTTCCTCATGGTTATTTATATTATTTATGGACAAGTGTTTAAGAATGGCTCTCTTCGACGAAGAGGGTGTGGATCTTCAAACAGTAAGGGTACGTGGGTTAGCGTTCGCAGATGACAAGGTTGTTATGGCAGAGTCTGTCGAAGACTTACAAAGAATGGTGAATAAACTAGATGCAAGCATGAAGAGCATGGGCGTCAAAATTAACGCAAATAAAACAAAAACTATGGTGTTCAAAGGAAAGAGTGAGAAAACACTATGCAATATTTTATTAAATGATTAGAGAATTGAACAAGTTGATAAGTTCGTATACCTTGGTAGCTTATTTACTAGGGACCGGAAGATAGATGAGGAATTAGATAGACGAATAAATGAAGGTAAGAAGGTTATTGGTAGAGCAGGTTCCCTTATCAGAAGTAAAAATATATCAAATAAAGCTAAAATGGCAATACATAATTCTATATTTGTACCGACTGTACTATACGGTAGCGAGACATGGACTTATCAAGAAAAAAATAAGATTAAAATTAACGAAATTGACATGAGATTCATGCGCATAATATGCAGGAAAACCCTGATGGACAAAGTAAGTAACGAGATAATTCTAAAAGAATGTGGTGCAGAAGAGACTCTAGTAGACACACGGGAAAGAAATCGGTTAAGATGGTTCGGACATGTTGAGAGAATGCCAAATGAACGACTAACGAAACAAGTGTATCAAGGTAAAGTAAATAGCAGCGTGCCCA
>NC_046662.1:115408411-115415601 GCF_010883055.1 Belonocnema kinseyi | reverse complement strand
AGAAGTATGCCAGGACAGGAAAGAATGGCGGCAAATAGTTAATAAAAAGAGTGTCAGTAGAGTGAATGACGCCTGAAACAAAAGACCTTGGCCACTAATGGAGCCAAGTGGGGAACCTTACATAACGACTTCGTGAGGTTCTTCACTTGGGGTGATTGCTAGAGAGATTGATCAGCAACCTGGGTCGGAGCACTGTTGCGGAACGAACGTGTTATTTACTTAAATAGCATGAGAATTCTGGATCAATCTGAAAAATCTCTATCCCTTCCACACACTACTCCTTTCCCCTACCGAGTGAGTCACGCCTACGCCGAAAGGGAAATGGCTTAACGGTGTAATAATAAAAAAAAACGAATTAAACTCAGCCTCTCTAGGGTTACAATTATTTAAATTCACACATTTGAATAGATTTCTTTGGTGCATTTTTGAAGACGTTTAAATAAATGATTAAAATATAAATAAATATAAATGTGAATATTTTTCGAATTTATAAGTTATAGAAAGATTTAATAATAAAAAGTAGGTTAAATAAATGCTTTCGGAAATTTACTAAATTTTTTGAAAGCCAGAAACAGTTCAAAAAACTGAATAAAACTTAAAAGATCCTGTCTGTAAACGGAAGGTGGAAAAAATAGGTCTGTACGCGGAGAGTTAATAAAATCTTCAATATAGCTATTGATAGTATTAAAACAATTTAAAAATGGACATAACTAAATGAAATCTTTTCATTCAATTTTTGTCAAACTTTTTTTGAAGAGGTATTGGTTCTAAGCTTTAATGTAATTTCTTTTTCGTAAGAGTTCAGCTGATAAATCTCGGTATTTTTTTATAATAGATATGTTGACGTATTATTTCAATTTCCTGGAAATTATTTATCATTTCATTATGTCCCTTTCCAACATTTTTTTAAGAGTATTAATAGTTATAATGCTGAAACGCTGTGTATTTTAAGGTTAAGCTGTTATTTCATGTTCCGTTTCAAAACATCACCTTGTTATGAGCATGTGATTACAATGCCGGGATTATGTTAGCTACTCCACTTGAAACATGTTAATACTTTGATTGGAAAATATATTGTCACTGGGTGACCACCAGGGAAGTCACCAGTGACTGTTTTTCTGAATCTTGTTACAAGAATGTAACTATTCAGACTAGTAACTGTGTTAGCTGGGAATGATCCATATTATTAAGAAAAAACTCTCCAAGTGATTATATCTTTATTTATAATTGATATTGTTCAGGAAACGAGGAAGGGTTGCGCGTAAATAAAAAAATTAATTTTAGACAACAAAGATTTATTGATGAGATATTACTCGCTCGGGTGCTAAGCCGATTCTGCCCACGGCAGTGACGCCGCTCGGTGCGCGCTGGCGCCATTACCCCCACTGCTCGTTCGTGTTTACATACATTGTGTCAAGCGAACCGTCACGCAATTTTTCACATATAAATTGAGAACGAATGTCTATGTCTTTGGACCTACGATGAAACCCCGGATTACGGCTTAGCTTAATCGCACTTTGACTGTCTACTAGTAGAGTCGTTGGTCCAACACATCCGTGCCCGATATCGCGCAACAATTTGCGAAGCCAGGTGGCTTCTTTTGTCGTTTTGCTCGCCGCTATGAATTCCGCCTCGGTCGTACTGAGACTAACAGTACTCTCTCTCTCTCCGTGACGACCATACTACGCAATTTCCATTCAATAGAAAAACATAGCCGCTGGTTGATCTACGAGTAACAATGTCTTCAGCTTAATCCCCGTCCCAATACCCGACGAGTCCGTTAGCTACGCGATTACTAGAAAATAGCGGATAAATATAACAAAGATCCGACTAGTTCGCGATAAGGGAGTTTTAAATCATTCTTCACGGTCGGATACGTTAGCTTTTCGCTCGAATCGGCTGGAGTTTTGATGGCATTCGAATCTAACATTTCAAACCTTCTCAGAATTTTGTCAATATATGCCTCTTGGCTTATAAAAATATAATTTTCATGCTGTAAAATCTCCATATCGACAAAGAAGTTCAAATTCGCTACAGTGATATCGAACTCTTTTTTAAGAACGGTTACTAAATCGTTGAGAATGTCACGATTGCGGCATAACAACATCCCGTCGTCAACGTACAGTGCCAAATATACTTTACAGCGTTTGAACAGTCCCGTATACACGCACTTGTCCGCGCTGCTTTGAACAAAATTCAAGCTTTTAATGAAGGTGTCGAACCACTCGTTCCAACAACGTCCGGTTTGTTTTAAACTCGCATATACAGTGTTTCGTTCAACTCGCTATTTAGGTACGCAGTGCTCATATCGAAGTGCAGGGAACATAGTTTCTCTTCCGTAGCTATTGACAACAATATTTGGATGGATTCAAAGCGAACTACGGGATAAAAAGTTTCGCTATAGTCCACACCGGCATGGCCTCTTGCGAAAAGCCTTGTGCACATAATCGTGCTTTATAGCGACATTGGTCGGTTGCTTTCGCAGATTTGATTTTAAAAACCCATGTGCCTCGAGCTCTTCGTTGATTGCTCTTTTACAGAGTAGAACAACTTAACGCGTCTCTGTAATTTTCTGGCGTATCGCACAGCTTATCGTAGGCTACTAGACATAGGAGCCGTTCCGGGGAACGCAAGCTATCGCGAAGTCGTAGGTTATAGTGACCCCGTACGACTTCAGCTCGATCTTCGCGATCTACCTCAGCATCCGCTTCTCGTGCATCGCGTCATCTGTCGCGTTGCTCGACGTTTCCATCGACTTCGCGCTCGTCGCTGTTGTCTGCTGCGGGCTCATAGTTTTCTTGAGGGTGATCATTATCGTCTCGTACACCGGCATTTTCGTCGTACACGTCTGCGATCGGAATCGAAACTGTTTCTACCTTCGGGGTTTCCCATGAATTTTCGTTAAACATTACATTTCGCGAAATCGTTATTCGACCAGTTTTTGAATAAAAAAAACGGTAATTTTGTGAGTCCTTTTCGTACCCGACGATTGTCAATTTTACAAACTTCGCGTCCCATTTCTTCCTTGAAGCATCCGGAACTAACGCGTACGCATCGCTCCCGAAAACTCGCATATGCGGCAAATCCGGCTTCTTATCGTACCAAAATGCGAAGGGTGTTTTTCTAGGCGATCTCGTCTCAATCGTTCGGTTTAATGTGTATGCAGCAGTGTTTATTGCCTCGGCCCAAAGGCGTTGCGGCAAGGGTCGCGCTAGCAAATAGTCCGAGCGCATTCGACTACGGTGCGCATCTCGCGTTCCGCTCGCCCGTTTTGCTGCGGTGTGTAAGAAACCGAAAACAAAAGCTTGATGCCTCTAGTGGACAAGAGTTCTTTCACACGCTTATCTGTGTACTCAGTACCGCTATTTGCGCGAACGATTTTCACCTCCTTCTCGAATTGATTTTTCACGTGCACGATATGATTTTTCAAAGCATCGTAAGTGTCGCTTTTATGCTTCAGGAAGCTCACGCTTCGAAAACCCGACGATTCAACCTTCAACAAGATAAAAAATCTAGCACCGCCGACAGATGTCGTTTGCATAGGCCCGCATAGATCAGTGTGGACTATATCGCCAGGAGTCACGCTTATGTCTTTATCGTTCTTTGTGAACGGCAGTATAAATTGTTTTCCACGTGGGCAATCCTCACAGAAAAAATCGCTCTCCTTACTTGTCGATACGCCCGAAACTGCCTCGCATTTTACCATGTTTTCTAGTGCGCCGGTATTCACGTGACCGAGCCGCTCGCGCCATAGCTTAGTCGAAGCTACACATACGCGATTTTCATCAGCGACTTTCGATTTTATAAACATTTCAATTAGATTGGTACATACTCCTGCTGACAATATAGTTTTCTTGAGGGACGGGGCATACAAAACATTGTATACTTCGCCCTCGAGCCACTGACCGTTTACTAAACGCGAAATCTCGACCTTCCCGTACCCTTCGACTTTCAGGCGCGTGTCGTCGCCAAGGTGTACATACTCATCTCGCATGGGCGTGAAATCCGTGAAATCCGAGAACCATCTCGCGGTTCGAGTACAAAATTTGTTTTTCTGCCTTTCCGGGTATTTCGCTATTCGATGAAACAATGAACGCGCTAAAGCTCACGGAATCTTGGCCGTCTTTAAGAGGATTTTGATTTTCGTTATTTTCTTTACCTGGTTTTTTCTTGTTTCTTCGCGCGTAACAGTATCTCGCGATATGACCGCTTTTTTTACAAAAGTTACAAATAACGCTTTTCTTATTTTTATCCGGGTTGCCGCCATTCAATGAAAAGTCCTTCTTACCTTGGTTTTTCGAAAAGCTGATGGTCGCTAGTGCGCTGGTCACGTCGTCCACGTTGTATAGGCAGGATTCTTCGCGCAGAATTCTCTCGCGTAGTTTTTCCAGAGTTTGATCCTTTTCAGGGACGCTGTGCCCCGCTGATATGAACGGGCTGTATTTTAAAGGTAGTGTCCCCATGATCTTTGCCATTATCATGATGTCGGATGGTCTCCCCAACGTCCTTGGGTTGATTCTCGAGGTTTTCCACTTTTGCCATGTGCTGTGCCGCTGAGTCGCCTGACGCCATCTTATATTCGTGGATACTCGACAATTTTTAAAACATTGAATTAGCAGATGAGCAGGTGATTAGGTAGTCGAGCTGGGTATAGTCCATAGACGACGACAAAATGTAGATCGCCGTGGCGTCTTTCTGGATCCATTTTAGGAGAGCTGCAGCATTTGCCTGGGTGTCTTCTGGTTTAGCTTCAGTGCCTTCTACAATTTCCATGAGGCCTTTAGACACAAAGATCGCTCTCATCTGGAATTCCCATAGTTGGAAATTTTGGCCATTAAATTTCATCACGTTTCGCAAATCCGGGACGTTAGTGTCCGACATAATGACTGATTTGCCAATTAACGTGAGTCCGTTGAACAAAATCACTCGAGCGGAAAAAACGTTGTGTGAATACGCGTGAACGCGAACAGTTTCTTCACACTCTTACAAAGAATCTCACTTTAAAACACTTTACGCGAAAAATTGTCCTTCTCTAGGCCACCGCGTGGCAGAGAACGAGGAAGGGTTGCGCGTAAATAAAAAAAATTAATTTTAGACAACGATGGATTTATTGATCAGATCTCACTCGCTCGGGTGTTAAGCTGATTCTGCCCTCGGCAGTGACGCCGCTCCTTGCACGCTGGCGCCATTACTCCCACTTTCACAGCAAAGCCTGCGGAGACGAAACAGCATACAGCGATGTAGATATACATTGTCGAGAACATGAAAATATACCTTATTCTAACAGATATTATAATACGGGAGTTCGGATTAATCGGCATTAAATGAGTTGGTGTCTTTCGGTAAGTCAGTCGGTCGGTCGCACGAGAGCTTCTTAGATAACAGCGCTTATTCTTCTTCATTCTCACACGTACTTGTGTGTTTCTTGTTTTACTTAATATTATTAATAAACCGATTATTTTTTGCTTAAACTGTGGTTCTTAACTGAAAAGTCTTAACTAAATTATTATGAAGATTCATTCTTTTTGCCAGCTGAAAAGCTATCGCTCGATAATCCAGTGGAGTTAATCCATACATCTTCTATTCCATAACAATGAGGTAGTGACATAGATCCTTTCTCTTGCTGTTTTGAAAACACGATTCTAAAGCCCAATTCTGAAATCAAATAAAAAACATGAGAAAAAATATTTAAACAATGTCGCTTCAAAGTTTTTTATTTTAAATACGCAAATATGTAAGTATAATTTATGAAATTTATGAAGATTTAAAATAAATTTGCCTCTACGTAAATTTTAAAATTATGAAAAGAAGACTAATTATAAACATACATTTTGTTAAGCTGACAAATCAATATTTGCAAAGGTAAACTTTGAACTAAATAACATATAAATTACGTAAAAGATACACTCGAATTTTATTATATAGGTATCAAAGGGAGATCACCGTTGTTTCGTTGCTTTTCCTACCAGATAAAATGTTTCTTACCACGATGAGGGTGTTGTATAAGTATCGAAACGTTGGTAAATATTATTTACAAATGTTTTTTTATTGTCATTTGATAATAATAAAAATAAAAAAGACAAAAGAAATAAATAAGAGAAGAAAGGTGATTTGGTTGGTTTCCTTCTCATTTTTCTTTCTTTTTTAGGATTTTTTGTTAAAGAGGATCTTTTATCAAATTTTAATAACAGCCTTTTACGTTGGTTATCCAAATTTGGTCGCTGGAGACTTTGTTTTATTTTCAGGAATTCTATACATTAAGTTGATTATTGGACGTTAAATATCAGTTTAAATTTGATTTTAATCTAATTTAAATTTCTTACATTGTGATAGACCTTTCAGCACTTACCGGTTTCCTACGAAATCTGTTCTACAAGAATTTCTTGAAGAGCTTTGTGGTTTATTATTTTACTATCCAAGGTACTTTCCGCAACACTGAAAGCTTCTGCAACTTTTCGAAGACTTGCTTCTCCGCTCTCCCCATCACGGTTTATCTGCATGGAGATGGTTTAGGACAGTAATAGCGTTTTTCTCCAGCGCATTGTAAGGTGCAAACTGTTAAATACTGACGCTAAGGAGAAAATTTCCCTATATATGAAAGGGTAGATTTACAGCCCTACGACTGAAATTCCGGTAAAAGGATGATGTTTGCTCTATTTTTAACCAAATGACACATTTTTTGGAAATATCACGCTTTCCTGTCAGATAATGTGAGGTACTATGCTACATGAGTTGCGAGAGTGCCAAATTTGATGATAGGCTAGAGAATCATTTTACTTTTACCCTTTCGCCCGAAACCCCAAATGTTTAACTTAATTGACAAAAATATATTATATTTCATTAAGTATAAGTGCTACTTGTACAGCTGTTATTTGCGGCCTGAAGTGCATGATTATTTGACTAAATTCCTTGTCCTAAACAATTTGAGGATAGATAACACAGGCCAACAATTCTCAGAACCAGAGACCAGACCTACTATACCCGAAGGTTTTTGCTGCGCTGAATCCGAATCTGACCTCAGAAAAATTCCATCACCCTCAGTTTTCGAGATATTCCAACCTAAAAGGGTCAAAAACGTAAAGAACTATTCTTTACCTTAAAAATGCGATGCCTAACTTTTTGATAAGATTTTTCATAGCCGAGATATGGCGGATTCAAATATGAAAAATTTCACCCCCAAGCCCGGTAAT
>NC_046662.1:115395859-115408311 GCF_010883055.1 Belonocnema kinseyi | reverse complement strand
GAGGTCGGATTCGGATTCAGCGCAGCAAAAACCTTCGGGTATACTAGGTCTGGTCTCTGGTTCCGGACCTTTGTCAAATTTTGTCGGCCTGTGTAATTGATCTTGATTTAAAATTGAATTTATACTCGAATTTTAGATATAGTGTAATTAGTCATGTCAGTATATAAATATGAAGGATAATCCTTCCACTGAGGACAATTTCGAAATTGAAAAAATTAATAATTCTAGATAATTGCAACTCATATAGTTGAAATTGCTTTTTAGCAAAGCGACATGGCGCGGATTTTAAATCTTGAAAACTCCAATTTTATATGAAGTTGGAGCTCCTATATTTTGTTTACGTTAATGTAACTTTTAAATGAATGATTGTGCAAAATGCATTGTTGCCATGTAACCATTATCATCAGTGTGTTTAATAAGAAATTATAAGACCCGATTATTTGACCTGATTACGTACCATTTTTAATTAATGAATTTTCTACACCATGAAAATTAACATTTTTAACATTTTTTAATAATATGAAATACTTTTGCTCGTAAAATTTCGCTAACAAACTATAATTTGTGAAATTTCTTACACTTTTAGAGAGATAAGGAAAATTAAATTATGGAAAAACACTTATTTGGAAGAATTCGAAAAAATTTCGAAGCTTTTTAATCATTATGCTAATCTGAATGACGACCCCCACGTGGTGCATCTTGGGCAAATATGAAATTAGTTTGGCTAATGTCAGCAGCAAACGAACTCTCTAAATTTCAATCAGTTATATGTACCTGCACTAATAAAAATGATTGATCAGTTATAACTGTATTGAAGAAATCAGTTAATTTGAAAAGGTCACGTTCTAAATATATTTGGGCGCTTTTTTGAAATGTGAAATGGTTCAAAATTTGAAACTACTTAGCGCGTATAAATAATGAAATAAATAATCGAATAATTGCTTATTCATTTATTGAAATAAACATTTGAAAACTCAAGTCATTCTGAATCAAAGAATATTACTTATATATAAAATATTATTTAAATAATGCACATATTTCTGGTTAAAACATATTACAGTGATCTTAATGATTAAGCGAACTTATTAATCTAGAACATTTTCGATTTGTGTCCAATTAAAAAATGTCATCAATATAATTCGTAAATCTGGTTCAAAGACACAAAAAATAACGCTTTAAACTTATGGATCTCTTAAAAAAATGCCATGTTTTTAAAAATTATCTAACTTTTTGAATTTTAGTCTAATTAAAAAATTTTCAAAAAAATATTTGTTATATCTAGTAGAATTTTAGATTCATATTTCTTAATCTAACAAAAAAATTTTTTAATGTCATTGGGATAATTTACAAGTCTTTTTGTCGTGCACCAAGAACTTTGACAAAAATATCTAAAACGCGTTAAATTTTTTGTTTCAAATTTTTAAAAAATGTAACTTTTTACATTTTAGGCTAATTGAAAAATTTCACTCAGTTTCTAAATATATTTAACATACAGTGAAAAGGGGCCATCCATATATTACGTGGACACTTTAGGGGGGAGGGGGAGTATGGCAAGATTCTACGTTTGGCCACGAGGGGGGCCGGGGGGGGGGGGCTAGTATCCAAGTGGACACTCATTTCTCTAAATCTGTGGAAAATATACTGAAATGAGACAAGGTATACTCGAACTTTTATATTGTGCTTGCGCACAATTTGCTTTTTATTTTTATTATAATTTTTTTCATGACTTTTCCTTTTAAATTCAAATCATGTTTAAGCTAACGTTCATAAGCTAATCCGAATTTTTTCAGCTAATTCATCACTCCTTTTGGACTTCTTGTTGTCCGGGAGCTCTCGACAATTCTATGGACGTCATTTTAGTACTCGCTAAAATTTAAGATTCTTTTGTTTTCATAGTCAACAGTTCGAAATTGGTTGACTGACTAACAGCTGTTAGTGCATTTTGCAACAATTTATCGTTAAACTGATCAAAAATGCGAGTGAAAAAACATAATTTTAGTACTCTTGAAACCCATGGGGGATAATTGTTTGAATGCTAAGAACTAACAACAAGTTTGACTGACAGCTTCTCGGTGGTGCCAAAGTTGACTGGCAAACTGTCAAACGCGTCAAAAATTCGAGTAAAAAAGTGTCATTTTATTACTCTTCAAATCCACGTGGAATGATTATTTGAATGCTAAAAACTAACAAGAAGTATGACTGGCAGATCCTTAGTGGTGCCAAAGTTGACTGGCAGGCTGACAAACATGTCAAAAATTCAAGTGAAAAACGTCAATTTAGTACTCTTGAAATTCATTGGGAATGATTGTTCAAACGCTAAGAACGGTGGTACCAAATTAGACTGGCAGGCTGTCAAACGTGCCAAAAATTCGACTGAAGAAACGTCATTTTACTACTCTTGACACCCATTGGGGAAGACTTTTTAGGTGCAAAGTACTAACAAAAATTTTGACTGTCAACTCCTGAGTGGTGCCAAACTTGACTAGCAGGCTATCAAACATATAAAAAATGACAGAATGACAATTAGAACCTTTATTTTAGTACTCTTGAAGCCCATATGGAATCCTAGAGAAGAAACGGCATTTTAGTGAAATACTGTCAAGCATATAAAAAATGACTGGATGAAAATTAGAACAGTCATTTTAGTACTTCTGAAACCACTTAGCACCATTTAGGAACTACTACTCGAACTTCTTGGTAGTTCTTTGCACCTAAAAAATCATCCCCAATGGGTTTCAAGAGTACTAAAATGACGTTTTTTCATTCGAATTTTTGACATTTTCGACAGACTGCCAGTTAACTTTGGCACCACTCAGGAGCAGCCATTCAAACTTCTCGTTAGTTTTTAACATCCAAACAATCATTCCCCGTGTGTTTGAAGAATACTAAAATGACGTTTTTTCACTCGAACTTTCGATGATTTAGCGATAAATTGTTGAAAAATGCACCAACAGCTGTTAGCCAGTCAACGAATTTCGAACTGTTGACTATGAAAACAAAAGAATATGAAAATTTAGTGGGTACTACAAGGATGTCCATGGAATTGTCGCGAGCTCCCGGACATTTTAAAGACTCATAATGACTATATTTTCATAAAATATGTCCACGTGGACAAAGTACAGAGGGGGGGGGGGCAAATTCCAGGACTGTCCACAAGGGGGGGGGGGTCAAAAAGTGGTGAAAAATTGTCCGCGTGGTATATGGATGTCCACAAACTTTTAATAAAACTTCCTAATCTGCCAGACAAATATTTTCAAAAATTATTTTAAAATACATATGTTGCAAGTCTTCCACCCATGTATAAGAAACGTTGACAAAAATTTCTGAAATTTGAATAAAAAAATATTTTTAAATTCTCAAAATGCTTAAAGATGCTTAAAAATGTTTTATCAGGAAAAGCCAAAGTCTGGCGGCCCAGTGATGGCACATTACTGGACCAAGTGTCATTTTTCTCATTGCATACCAATTTTTAAGAACAAGAGCCAGAGTTCGGCCCAGGCTCGACGCACTGCTGCTTTAAACTTCGTCTATATTCTGGCAAAAAATGTCTTAATAGGAAAAGCCAAAATCTGGCCCAGTGATGGCACAATACTGGAATAAGTGTCATTTTTATCGTTGCAAACCATTTTTTAAGAACAACAGCCGAAGTCTGGCCCAGGCTCGGTGAATTGCTGCTTCAAACTTCGTCTTTACTCTGACAAAAAATGTTTTATTAGGAAAAGATAAAGTCTGGACCAGTGATGGCACATTACTGAACCAAGTTTCATTTTTATCATAGCAAAACATTTTTTAAGGGCAAGAGCCACAGGTCGGCCCAGGCTCAGCACACTGCTGCTTCAAACTTCGTTTATACTCTGGAAAAAAAGGTTCGGTAGGAAAAGCCAAAGTCTGGCCCAGTGATGGCACTTTTCTGGACCAAGTGTCATTTTTATAATGGAAAACCATGTTTTCAGAGCAAGAGCAAGAGTTCGGCCCAGGCTAGACGCACTGCTGCCTCAAACTTCGTCTTCACTGTGGAAAAACAAGTTTTAATCGGAAAAGCCAGAGTCTGGCCCAGTGATGGCACAGTACTGGACAAAGTGTCATTTTTATCATGGCAAACCATTTTTTAAGAGCAAGAGCCAAAGTTCGGCCAAGGCTCGGCGCACTGCTGCTTCAAACTTCGTCTATACTCTGTCACAAAATGTTAAAATAGGAAAGGCCTAAGTCTGGCCTAGCGATAACACATTACTGAACCAAGTGTTGTTTTTATCATGGCAAACCATTTTTCAAGAAAAAGAGCCAGAGATCGGCCTAGGCTCGGCACACTGCTGCTACAAACTTCGCCCTTACTCTAGCACAAAATGTATCAATAGGAAAAGCCAAAGTCTGGCCCAGTGATGGCACATTACTGGAGCAAGTGTCATTTTTATCATGGCAAACCATGTTTTAAGAGTAAGAGCCAGAGTTCGGCCCAGGCTCTGCGCACTGCTGCTTCAAACTTCGTCTTTACTCTGAAAAAAATGTTTTATTAGGAAAAGCCAAGGTCTGGCCCAGTGATGGCACGTTACTGGACCAAGTGTCATTTTTATCATTGTAAACCATTTTTTAAGAAAAAGAGCCAGAGTTCGCCACAGGCTCGGCGCACTGCTGCTTCAAACTTCGTCTTTACTCTGAAACAAAGGTTTTATTAGGAAAAGCGAAAGTCTGGCCCAGTGAAGGGACATTACTGGACCATGCGGCATTTTTCTCATGGCAAACCATGTTTCAAGAGCAAGAGCCAGAGTTCGGCCCGGGCTCGGCGCACTTCTGCTTCAAACTTCGTCTATACTCTGG
The DNA here is from genome assembly GCF_010883055.1 of Belonocnema kinseyi. Taxonomy (NCBI): domain Eukaryota; kingdom Metazoa; phylum Arthropoda; class Insecta; order Hymenoptera; family Cynipidae; genus Belonocnema; species Belonocnema kinseyi. Next base: position 115,403,496 of record NC_046662.1, on the reverse strand, counting down.
CAAAAAATGTTTTATTAGGAAAAGCCAAAGTCTGGCGGCCCAGTGATGGCACATTACTGGACCAAGGGCCATTTTTATCGTGGAAAATCATGTTTTTAGAGCAACAGCCAGAGTTCAGCCCAGGCGCGGCGCACTGCTGCTCCAAACTTCGTCTATACTCTGGAAAAAAATGTTATAATGGGAAACGCCAAAGTCTGGCCCAGTGATAACACATTACCGGACCAAGTGTCATTTTTATTATGGCAAACCATTTTTTAATAACAAGAGCCAAAGTTCGGCCCAGATTCGGCGCACAGCTGCTTCAAACTTCGTCTTTATTCCGCCAAAAAAAATTTTAATAAGAAAAGCCAAAGTCTGGCCCAGTGATGGCACATTACTGGACCAAGTGTCATTTTTACCATTGCAAACCGATTTTTAAGAACAAGAGCCAGAGTTTGGACCAGGCTTGGCGCACCGCTGCTTCAAACTTCGTCTTTATTCTGGCTAAAAATGTTTAAATAGGAAAAGCCAAAGTCTAGCCCAGTGATGGCACATGACTGGACCAAGTGTCATTTTTATCGTTGCAAACCATTTTTAAGAACAACAGCCGAAGTCTGGCCCAGGCTCGGTGAATTGCTGCTTCAAACTTCGTCTTTACTCTGACAAAAAATGTTTTATTAAGAAAAGATAAAGTCTGGCCCAGTGATGGCACATTACTGGACCAAGTGTCATTTTTACCATTGCAAACCAATTTTTAAGAACAAGAGCCAGAGTTTGGACCAGACTTGGCGCAATGCTGCTTCAAACTTCGTCTTTATTCTGGCTAAAAATGTTTAAATAGGAAAAGCCAAAGTCTAGCCCAGTGATGGCACATGACTGGAACAAGTGTCATTTTTATCGTTGCAAACCATTTTTTAAGAACAACAGCCGAAGTCTGGCCCAGGCTCGGTGAATTGCTGCTTCAAACTTCGTCTTTACTCTGACAAAAAATGTTTTATTAAGAAAAGATAAAGTCTGGCCCAGTGATGGCACATTACTGAACCAAGTGTCATTTTTATCATGGCAATCCATTTTTTAAGAGCAAGAGCCACAGGTCGGCCTAGGCTCGGCACACCGCTGCTTCAAACTTCGTCTATACTCTGGCAAAAATTGTTTTATTGGGAAAATCCAAAGTCTGACCCAGTGATGGCACATTACTGGGCCAAGTGTTATTTTTCTCATGGCAAACCATGTTTTAAGAGCAAGAGCAAGAGTTCGGCCCAGGCTCGGCGCACTGCTGCTCCAAACTTTGTCTTTCCTCTGGCACAAAATGTATCAATAGGAAATGTCAAAGTCTGACCTAGTGATGGCACATTACTGGACCAAGTATCATTTTTATCATCGCAAACCATTTTTTAAGAGCAAGAGCCCGAGGTCGGCCCAGGCTCGTCACACTGCTGCTTCAAACTTCGTCTATGCTCTGGCACAAAATGTTTTAATAGGAAAAGCCGAAGTATGGCCTAGTGACGGTATATTACTGGACCAAATGTCATTTGTGTCATTGCAAACTATTTTTTCAGAGCAAGAGCCAAAGTTCGGCTTAGGCTCGGCGCACTGCTGCTTCAAACTTAGTCTTTACTGTGGCAAAACAGGTTTTAATCGGAAAAGCCAGAGTCCGGTTCATCAAAGGCGCATCACTGGGACCTGTGTTACTTTTTTTCTGTCTATGCTTTCCGGTTTGCGGTCGCCTCGATCAGGATATGGTATAGGCGGGAGTTTACAATAAAGTGTAACAATCATGTGCAGTTATTATCGATTATGTAAATCTTGGGAATTAAAAAGAAAAAGAACAAGTAGTCGTAGCAGCGATAAAGAGAAGCCTGCCGACAAGTTGATAAATAAAGGTGTGTTTGTGTTGTATATACAATGAGAAGAAATTTTTTTGATTTAATAAAAGATCAATCAATTTGGACAAGATAGTACTAGGCAGTCTGAGAAGTACCTGAAAATTCTAAGAGATGGCATTAGTATTCACTAATGTGAACTATTTTCGTCGAGCTTGATCCTTCAATTGACGCCTGTCAAAACTTCAGCCATTTATGTTTACGCATTTACAAGTTACAGCACTCAGAAGCGACTAATCTCCGAGTTTTTTTTTAATATGGAAAAATCTGAGTTTCGAGTTTTGATCAAAGACTACTATCTTCGCAAGAACACGATATCCGAGACCAAGGTCAAGCTGGTTAAGTATTACCCAGACTCTGCACCGTCGATTGGAACGATTCATAAGTGGTTTACCGAGTTTCGTTGTGGCCGTACGAGCACAGTTGACGCGGAACGATCTGGGCGCCCAAAAGAGGTCACTACACCAGAAAATGTCGAAAAAATACATGATATGACGTTGAATGATCCCAAAGTGAAATTGAGAGAGGTAGCTAATGCTGTAGGCATATCATTGGAGCGTGTGGGCAATATCGTGCATTCAGTTTTGGACATGAAGAAGTTCTAAGCGCGATGGGTGCCGCTTTTGCTCACAGTGGACCAAAAATGAATTCGTGTGACAACTTCCCAGCAGAATTTGGCATTATTTTCGCGTAAGCCGACCGAGTTTTTGCACCTATTCATAACCATGGATGAAACCTGGATCCACTACTACACTCCTGAGTCAACGCAACTGGCAAAACAGTGGGTTCCACCGGGCCAAAGTGCTCCGAAGCGTCCAAAAACGCAACAATGGGTCGGAAAGGTTATGGCGTCCGTATTTTAGGATGCACATGGCATAATATTTGTGGACTATCTTGAAAAAGGTAAAACCATAACCGGAGCATACTATTCATCATTATTGGACCGATTGAAAATCGAAATCGCCGAAAAACGACCGTATTTGAAGAAGAAAAAACCACTTTATCATCACGACAATGCGCCTGTTCATTCATTCTTAGTTGCACAAACAAAATTGCATGAAATCGGCTTCGAATTGATTCCTCAGCGACCGTATTCACCAGACCTGGCCCCCAGCAACTATTACTTGTTTCCTAACCTGAAGAGATGGCTCACCGGTAAGCGTTTTTACTCAAATGAGGAGCTCATAGCTGAAACTGAGGCGTATTTTGGAGACCTTCCGATCGAGTACTTTTCGGACGGTATCAAAAAGTTAGAAAATCATTGGACTCGCTATATTGACCTAAAAGGAGAGTATGTTGGAAAATAAAACCGACTTTAGCCAAAAAAACGTCTCCGTGTTTCATTTTTCAGGGACTTATCTGACTGCCTAGTACACATATTCATAAAAATGTCAAAACAGGTTTTAATTATTTTCATTCTTATATTTAAACAAACTTTTACTTCAAAGTAAATTCGCAAGGCAAAAAATTCCCTGTCATTTCTCGGTTTTTAAGACCTTTCCCGGTCAAGCACAATTCTTCCAAATTTTTTAACCAGAATCGGTACGTACAGCTGGATTTCTTTCGGTACGCGTAGACCCATCCTATTTTAAACCAAAATAATTTTACTTTAATTTTATTAGATTTGTTTTTAGCTTGCGTTGGAAATCTTTTTTAGGCTCAAGATTCATCATTTCTAATATCAATTTTTCTCCGTTCCTAAAAAGATTTTTCTGGTTTCTCTTTTCTAATATTTTGGATAATATATATGCTATGAAATACAAACATTTCATATAATTAATAATTTTACATTTTAATTTACAAAACTGAACTGTTGCAAATTTTTGAATCGGAATCGTAGAAATTTTAAAGTTCCAATCTGTATTGAAATATATATATATATATATATATGTGTGTGTGTGTGTGTGTGTGTGTGTGTGTGTGTATGTATATATATAGGCACAAAAAATTCTTGAGGTGAACGAGTGAATCGAGAGTATATTAAAGTCAAAGAAAGTGTCCGCTTAGATTCGGTAAAACTTTTAGTTAGAAGAGTTAAATATTTAGTTACTTTATGTGAATTGTTCTCGTAAATCAGTATTTTGCACACAATTTCTAAATTGGAGAGTTTATTATTTTCGACAGATTATGTATAGTTTTATTATCTTTAGATTAGAAAAATTTTTAGTTGTTATAGAAATATTTTAACTTACACTAGCCAATGTTTCGTTTTGTACCGGGAAAATGAATTTCCCAGAAATTCGTATAATGCATTTGGAGGTCAAGTTTGTTATTTTTATCGCGTTTCTTGATATTTCAACATAGTTATCGCCTAAAATCAAAAAAATAGTAAATTATTATTACCGCATCATAAACTCTATTTAATATTAACATGCGCGCACATCTTAAGTGGTAAAAAGCGTTTAATTCTCCAAAGTAAATCTGAACTTTCACTGCTCCCGATTAGACCGTCGTCATTTCATTTCGCTGCTCCCACAATGTACCGACGCTCTTCCGATAATTTCTTCAGACACCTATTCTTAAAATCCCTATTATAGCTATACTTATCAGGGGTTTGACTATAGGATATCCCTGGTATATGGAAAATGGTCAAGGATATTCATTTTCGCTGATCCAGGAATCTTTCTTAATTCCTTCGTTCGTTTTGAGCTAAATGTTTAGCTATAATAAGGAATAATATCCCTGTCATATATAGAGAGGAGAGTACTCGAATATGAGATATTCTCGTAATATGAGAAAGCGGGGTATCAGATAAACTAAGAGACCCACTCTGTTGGTTCTATCACTAACTTGCAGACCTTGAAGAAACAGTAATTTCGTGGTATAGTCCATTTTTCGTTGGGCTTCTGAAGATTATAGACGAACTTTTTGTGAAATCGATGGTGGTCGAGTTCTTGGAAGGGAATTCTTTAAACCCTATTTATTATTTATTATATATGTATTTAGCAGTAACGAGAGATGGTAATAAAGCACTCTTAGTGCCGCATTGTGCCTTTGAATGTAGGTCGTTCCCGCGTGAGTTGGACAACTAGATAGTATGTGAGCTAAATGCTCGGGGAGTGCATAGCACGCCCTGCCGCTATCATCAGGAATGTCTTGGCTCAAAATGTGGCGACGGTATGTTAAGGTGGAAATGACACCGTGGAGATAGATAAGATTTGATGCATTTTGCTCACTCCTAATACTGAAGTTAAAAAGCGGGTCTCTTCCATTTGCAACTTTATGTGCTGTACCCAGAATAATTATGTTGTGAAGACATTCAATACTCAATATTCCGCGACCACCTTGACCGCGTGAGATGTACAGTCGCGGAACGGCAGACTTAAGATGCATGCTTATATTCATGTGCATAACCTTTCTTGTCCCGATATCAAGGGATCTGAGGTCGTTCTTCGTCCATGGAACTACTTCAAATGAATAGAGTACTACCGGGGCGGCAAGCATGTTCGTTGCAGGTACTTTGTTCCTCGCCGACAGTTCGGAAGACAAAATCTACCGAATGAGACGTTTGTATCTGCTTCGAAGAGTATCCTTTATAGATGTCACATCCTGAATGCGGCTCTGCGGCACGCCCAGGTATGTATAAGTCTCTCCAGCGCAAACGTGTCGTATGGCGCTTCTATCAACGAGCTCAGGATCTTCAGGGATGCCATTAAGTTTTCCTTGCTTCAAATAAACATTGGCGCATTTGTCTAACCCAAATTCCATTCCAATTTCCTTAGTATATCGTTCGACAATCCCCAGAGCTAGATGCAGTTGCTCTCTGTTTTTAGCATAGATCTTAAGATCGTCCATGTAAAATACATGAGTGACCTTGTACTTTCGATCTGCAGGTTTGCCGCACAAGTACCCGTCGGAATGACGTAGTGCTAGAGATAGTGGCAATAATGTAAGGCAAAATCTAACGATTTGCGGATGAACCTTTAAGATTTCCAAAAGACAGATGATAAGTCTATGGGAGGTCGAATCGAAAGCTGCCCGATAATCAATCCAGGCCATCGATAGGTCACGCTGGTAGAATGCTGCATCTTTGCAGACACATCTATCGATGAGCAGGTTCTCCCGATATCCCGCTACGCCTTTCTTTGAGCCTCGTTGTGCATACATTTCTTGCCACACAGGTTCAATTGCCCGAACAATCCTATCATTTAGGATAGCTCTGAATATCTTATACAGTGTGTTCAGGCAAGTGATTGGCCTGTAACTCTTCGGGTCAGCTAAGTTGCCTATTTTCAGCAGGAGTATTGTGCGCCCTTCCACCAACCACTCCGAAATTGGCTCTTCCGACTTTAAATATGAGGTGACAATACGGGCCAAATGCCAAATCCCTCTTAATACTTTTTCACCTCCTCGGTAGTGCTGGGTGGGCATTCTTTATCAGGTGTTATGAGGGCATCACATAGCTCCTTGAAGCTATTTATATTTTCTGAGTCTTCGTCAAGTCTATGCTGCACTTCGTAGACTTCTCTCCAAAATACTTCGACCTCCTCTGGTTTGGGCGGGTGTTCGACAGTAACTGGAGGGTTTCAGAAGAGTCGAGATGGGTCAGAGAGAAACTGTTGATTTTCTCTGACCCACCTCTCTCTCCGCTCTAGATTTCTCTTAGAGTCAGATAGTATCCGTATTCTCTCAACAATATGCTGCCTGATGTTCAGCAGCTTTGACTTGTTAAGTGTGTGATAACGGGTCTGGAGTTCGCGGGCGAACTTTCGAACCTTGGCGGTAAAATTCCTGCCAGATGTAATGTAGTCAATCACACACTGAATGCGGGACACGTACTGTCGTGTCCAGCCTATCTTTATGGCAAGTTCATGCATTCGTCTTTTGGTCTTATGATTAACCGTTGATAACCGTTGATAGCCCAGAGGTCGGATTCTCCGGAAAAATGTCCACGAAGCTCGTCATCCATTTGAGCCAGATCTTTAGGCTTGAGAGAAACCTTAATGTTGATGTTTCTCCGGGTCACAAAGCATCGCTCTTCCTCTATTGGATGCCTGCCCGCTGTTGGTCTTAGTGTCGCCTGTCTTTCTCTGCTGCCGGCTTGTTCTAGCTGTGGTAGAGTAGGCGTTCCGCTTACATAGCCCCTTTTTTCGTCGTAGTTCAGCATGGTTTCGTAGAGGTTGCTGCGAAAAGTGCGATAACTCCGGGTGTTTCTCGCACCACAGAGCATGCAGCCGTGCCATGTAACCCCGTTCAGGGGCCATACTCGCATCGTAGTACTCTAGCAAGTTGTGATTCAGTCGCTCCGTCCACCTAAAGGTCGCGAGATCCAGTCGATCCATCGCATTGAATCCATTTTCATTGGCTCTCCCAGCTCTAGAGTGGTCAGCATTGCTCGCCGACCCATTGTCGGGAGCCCGGCGCGTTCTGTTGTTTTGAACCGTACTCACTACAACTATGTTTGGTGTTGTCATTGTTGTTCCCATGAGAAGCTAGGGAAAGGGGTTCGTCCATCCTTCTAGAGCCCCGCATGCAAGGATAAGGCTGCGTACTCTGAGAGGTCGCCCAGTATCCCAGAGTCATCGTATTAGACACCTTGCCCAGGTGTCATTCAGCTTTCGGCACGGTTTCCACACCTCCGCTTGGGGGTTGATTCTTTCGGGACCAACCCTGGACAATTGTCCGCGACTGCCTATTTATTTTTGTAACCATATTCAGCAGAAATCCTTGGTACAGGGATCCTCTATCCGCAACCCGAAGACGCGTTCGGTGGCTTTGGCATAGGCCCTTCGTTTTGATTCTGGAGGAATCAAAACCGAACCGAATGGTGGCTCG
>NC_046662.1:115394436-115395759 GCF_010883055.1 Belonocnema kinseyi | reverse complement strand
AATGGTGACCTTCATTTTGACATTTTCAACAACTTAAAAGTTGATCTTGCTGTTTTTCGAGTTTTTTAAAAAGGAACCGAAGGGAAACTCTGTGGGGTCTTTATGAGTACTTTGTAGAGACTCCTTTTGGTTCCTTCGGTCCGCCAGGGTCGAAGTAATTAAATATTATGTTTATTTCAGAAAATAAAATTTAAAAAAGATTTCTTTTTCAATGATTTTTTAAACACATTATATTTGGTTAGACATTCAAAAATGGTTGATTTATTCTTTGTATAGACTTTAGTCAGAAAGATAAATGTATGTATTGTATTATATATTATTTTTTAAAGTTATTGTAAATAAACTGCTTGAGCAAATAAAAATAGTTTGAAAAAATAAAAGATTTTAAACGTTAGGAAAAATGTCTTAATGATGTAATTATACAAAAAAAGTATCATAATATACTAATTCGAGAAAATCGTGAACATCTCTGGCTGTATAATTTTAGAAAGTTTAAAAATAACCCCTAATAATTTCTTTCAATACAGTAAAACACTTTAATATCCCTCCCTTCTATAGCCCTTCCGAGAATTGAGACCGCGCCGAAGCTAGGTGTCAGATGAGCTGCGCGGGTTGCATGGGGAATGCTTTTGTCACTCAGGCGAGCGCTCAGGCGTTGAATAAACAAAAGCGGAGCGGGCTTTAATGAATTAGTTACCACCTACCGTCAGCCCCAATATCGGCGCTGTAGAAAAGTTTGACTGAAATTACATAATGTTTTTAACCAAATGTACTACTGGAAACAATGACCAGGTATTACATTTCATTAAGAAAATACAATTTTTTTCAACATTTTTGGGGAATAAATACTAGGCAGTCTGATAAGTCCCTGAAAAATAAAACACGGAGACGTTTTTTTGGTCAAAGTCGGTTTTATTTTTCAACATACTCTCCTTTTTGGTCGATACAGCGAGTCCAACGATTTCCTAACTTTTTGATACCGTCCGAAGAGTACTCGATCGGAAGGTCTCCAAAATACGCCTCAGTTTTAGCTATGAGCTCCTCATTTGAGTAAAAACGCTTACCGGTGAGCCATCTCTTCAGGTTAGGAAACTAGTAATAGTTGCTGGGGGCCAGGTCTGGTGAATACGGTGGCTGAGGAACCAATTCGATGCCGATTTCATGCAATTTTGCTTGTGCAACTAAACATGAATGAACAGGCGCATTGTCGTGATGATAAAATGGTTTTTTCTTCTTCAAATGCGGTCGTTTTTCGGCGATTTCGATTTTCAATCGGTCCAATAATGATGAATAGTATGCTCCGGTTATGGTTTTACCTTTTTC
>NC_046662.1:115386191-115394336 GCF_010883055.1 Belonocnema kinseyi | reverse complement strand
ACGAAACTCGGTAAACCACTTATGAATCATTCCAATCGACGGTGCAGAGTCCGGGTAATACTTATCCAGCTTGGCCTTGGTCTCGGATATCGTTTTCTTGCGTATATAATAATGTTTGATCAAAACTCGAAACTCAGATTTTTCCATATTAAAAAAAACTCGGAGGTTAGTCGCTTCTCAGTGCTGTAACTTGTAAATGCGTAAACATAAATGGCTGAAGTTTTGACAGGCGTCATTTGAAGGATCAAGCTCGACGAAAATGGTTCACATTAGTGAATACTAATGCCATCCCTCAGAATTTTCAGGTACTTATCAGACTGCCTGGTAATTGTTTAGATAAACTAAATTCATTTAAACAATTACAAAATGTTTAAAAAGTCATGGAAAATATTATTTAAAAAATCAGAAATGGTTGAAAAAGGACAATAATAAGGAAAAAAGTTATTTTTTATTTATTTTTAGATCATATGTTGGGCGTTGTGGGGAAGGGGTTAATGTGGGTTAAAAATAAAAGTTATAACTATTATTTCATTTCTTATACACGCTCCTCTTTAATCCCGAACAGCTTGGCACGTTTCGATCAAACCCTGAAATATGAGTTCAATTTTTCTAAAAATCAAAATTTGCCCATATTAAATAAATGAAATTTTGAAGTCCCTGGTGGGACATGTTAGTATTTGAATTTCAACAAAAAAAAAAAAATACTGATTTTTTTCTTCGGAAATGGAAACTTTTTTGAGGAAGACTTGCTCTCTAGAATGAAAAAAATATCCACTGCATTTTTAGAACAGCCTAGTCTTCATAGATATTGAGAACTTTGTAATATTCCTTAGCTCGTTTTGAAGATGAGTTTCCATAGATTTTTTTAGGGTACAGCGATAATTATACAAATTGTTTTCTGTAGTTTCTTTAGATGTAGTTTCTTTTTTTAAAAAATGGGAAACATTGGTGCAATTTCCCTTTTCCAATATAAAATTTTTATAGAAATCTATTTTCAATGAGTACTCTGGAAGTTTGAAAAATATTAACAGTTGAAAATATCACAAAAATTCTTTAATAATTAAAAATTTGAATCTTTGCCGCGCTGAATATCGAAGGTGTTGATCGATCAATATGTACGCTTCAAGTTCAAGTGATGGAACGAGTGTCCTTTCGAAGTGACGCCGGTTGACGCCGGTGATATTTATTTTTTTTGAATGTGATCGGCAATTCTTCCAAATGCACAGCGCATCGCTTTAATAAAATATTACAGTTTCAGTGATTCACAGAGTGTTTTGTTTAATATTGACAAGTCATTTAATTCTGTTTTGACTCTAAACCAGCCCCATGCATCGTCCCCACTTTTCTGTTTTCTTAGGATCCGGAGGGGAATTGTCGGTTAAACTAATCCAACAGATGGCGCCACAAAAAGTAGGTCTGTCTTTTTCATTGAATTGCATTAAGAAAAAGCAAAGATAATTAAAAACTTGATGCTGTTTGCAAATGAACAAAAAAATATGAAAAAGAAGAGTAACTATTACTAATTATTTAAACAAACAAAAAGTCAGGAAAATATGTAGCTTAATATGAATAAAATTTAATTTTGCGATACATTTTAAAAGCAGTTCGAACTTTATATTTTTGTGATTGACTTTGCTCATATTATTGATTTGATTATTTGTTAAAGTTACAAAAATTCTTTTTTATTAAAATTATTAATGTAACTAATGAAAAAATTAATAATATTAAAGACCTCAATGACAAAAATATCTAAAACATATATGTGATCAGAAGAATTAATAAAAAATATATGGCGTATCTCAAATATAAATATAATAATAATTAAAATATGTAACACTACATCTTAAATTGCACAGTAAAGAATCTTTGTACCTTTCAAATTTTAGCAATTTTAAGTTTTGAAGAAAATATTTTTTTACAGTAATAGTAATTGTAATTAAAATGTTTGAGGGAATAATTTGGTAAAAAGTCAATGAAAAGACTAATAAATGAGAAAATGGATTTGACATTATTTAATATAATGTATATATTTAGTAAATACATTTAAATTCACTTTTTTCGTTCAGCTGGACGCTCCGAACTTTTGTCTTCTCTATTTGTTTTTTAATAATTTTTCTACTCAAAATATGGAAAAACTGAAATTTTGTACATAATTTGTTACGCTTTAATAACTGATCAGGAAAGCTTTATATTGTCTTAAATTAATGTTTAGGGACTCATGAAATACAAATAATTTGTTTATCATTCCATCTATTTGTTGCAAACAAATTTGATAAACAAATTAAAAAATAGTCTTATTATTGGTGAGATTTTTGTTTTGCTAAAAGCGTTTCGCATTTATGTAGGAATGACATTTAATAACAAAAACAATTTAAAAGTTTATAATAACTATTGTTATAAACAATTCTTGTGGCAAAATATTAAAATTTGAAATTTAAAAAATGATCATTTCCTTCAAGTACCAGAAAGACTTCAGGTATTCCTTGAAACAATAAATATTTACTAATATTTGATAAAATATAACAATTTAAATTGTTGTGCATACATTAGATGAACAAATTCAAAATTTTGCTCCTTTCGCATAGAAATTTTTTGTTTACACTGGAAATGTTTTAAGCTGTTGGACGAATAACTGCTAGTCACACAAATATTCGAGAAGTTAACAATAACCATTGTTATAAATAATTCTCGTGACAAAATATTCAAATGTAAGGTTTTTTCAACATTTTTATTTTCTTAAATCGCTACGATAGCTACGGATATTCCTAAAAAAATGTATCTTAGATCATATTTAGTGGAATATAACAACTTACACGTTTATAAACAATTTACATAAAAAATTTCCCAATGTTGGCAGTTTCACTTGGAAAATGTCGGGTTTTTAATCGTAATAGATTGGAAATGAATCATAACACTACATGCTAAGATTCACTCACTACAAAATCTTTCGATAATAACCCACGGACTTGGCCATCAACGAAAAGTTAAATTTGATAAAACCTTAAGTTTAAATATTTTGTCACAAGAATGGTTAATAACAGTGGTTATTGTTAACTTTTCTAATATTTTTGTGAGTTCATACTTTGAATGGAAAAATTATTAATAAAAAAATAGATGAGACAAAAGCGGAAGGTTTACGATCTGTAATATTTAATGATCTTCAATTTAAAATGGAAAAATTTAAAATCGCAAGAAAATTGAAGGCTCTGAACATTTTTAAATGAAGAAAGTGCATTTCTTCCAACTGTGCATCATGAGTACAGTACGTTCGTTTCTGGACTTTAATGGTTTACAGTTTGTTTATTTTAGAAATGAGATTTGCAATAATATAATTAACTATTTAATTTAAAATCTCCTTTGAATTAAAAATTTTCATTAAAATTATTAGGGGCTGAATGCAGCGAGAAAAAAGCTTTCAAGATTAAGCAACAAATAAATTACTGAACTGTATAAATGTATATATGATATTTGGTTCAATTGAAATTAATATATAAATTATATTAAATAATATTAAATCCATTTTCTCATTTATCATTCGTGTCATTGACTTTTACCAAATGATTCCCTCAAACACTTTGATTACAATTACCACGACTTTCTAAAAATATGTCCTTCAAAACTTGAAATTGTTAAAATTTTAAAAGTATAAAGATTCTTTACATTGCAACTTAAGTTGTAGTCTTACATATTTTAATTATTATTACATTTATATTGGATATAAGTAATATATTTTTTATTAATTCTTCTGATCGTGTATATGTCTTAAATATTTTTGTCATTGGGGTCTTAAATGCTATTAATTTTTTCATTAGCTACATCAATAATTTCAACAGTAAATAATTTTGTTTAATTAGAACAAATAATAAAATTAATAATTTCTGCAAAATAAATCATAGAAATATGAAGTACGAACTGCTTTCAAAATGTATCTCAAAATTAAATTTTATTCATATTAAACTAAATATTTTTAAGAACTTTTTCTTTTGTTTAAATAATTAGTAATATTTACTCTTATTTTTTCAGATTCTTTTTTTTTTGTTTATTTGCAAACAGCATCAAGTTTTTAATTATTTTTGCTTTTTCTTAATGCAATTCAATGAAAACGAAAGACCTACTTTTTGTGGCGTCATCTGTTGGATTAGTTTGACCGACATTTCCCCTCCGGATCGTAAGAAAACTACTACTGCATACATACACATACACGGTCGAGGCAGGGGGCTGCTATAAACGAATGACTAACAACTAGGGCTTCGCCCGATATCGTTAAATTCTTCATAATCATAATCTTCAATTTCATTGCTTTTCATTCGAAAAATTAAAATATTATTAACAGAAAGCGGAGGAGTTTTCTTTTTCGAGTAGTGGACCTAGCCATAGAATTATCAAATTAAATGGCACAATATGTACTGTTTATACTATGTTAAAATTTAATTAAAATTATAAATATATTTCCAATCGATTTAAAAGATGGAGTGTTGGGAAATTATTGAAGTCGTCGTACAATCTTTTTATCTATCAGATAAAATATGTTTGGAAAGTAATTTAAGTGTTTTTGAAATGTGTTATCGGAATAATAATAATAATAATAATAATAATAATAATAATAATAATAATGTCGGAATGGTTTGTGAAGTCGTTCGAAAATCATCGAAATCTTGTAAATCTATTGGAAATCTTTGCAAAACCCTCCTAATTTTTGTGAAATCTTTCGGGAATTATTGAAATCTTTGTACTATGTTTGAGATGTACCAGAAATCTTTACAGAAATTTTGAAATATTTGTGAATTATTTATGAAATCATTGAATGTAAAAACATTGAAAGCTTAGTGAAATGTTTGTTAATATCCATTTTATACCTACATTTGTATGGCTGGTCGCCCACCTCGAAAAAGTAGGATCCCTCGCTTCTATGAATAATATATTAATTTTCCAAATGAAAGGCAATGAAATTGAACCAAATGATGTGAATCTTGAAACAAAATAGTTCATCAATTCTGACCAAAACAACACATTTATTGTGACGCAAGCAGTTGTATTTGAAATAATCGAAAATTCAAGAAAGAAGATAGGAAAATTATAATTCTCTATGATTGCAGAGTTTTTGATTTAAACTTGCCACCATGGAATTAGAATAATGAAATTAATGAATAAATGAATAAATGAATAAATTAAATGAATAAGAAAAGGAAATAAAATAAATGTAAATTCCATACTTTTCCCATTCAACAGTTTCCAATTCTGGGCACAGCATCTTTTTCTTTCAGTATTTTTTATCGTACAATCGATGAAGAGAGAAAAAAGGTGTATCCAGAAATTGAACGGATTAACCGATTTTCTTCTTTCTTTTTTTAATCGTCTTATCCTTATGTAATGAACCGAATGCACAGTATTAAAATGAAATTCCTTAATATTGGGCTAATTTCTAATTTATTTCAACCGACTGTAATCTCTAACAATAGGAACGTTGAGTGAGGCATGACAGGCACCCAATCTAAATTCTCGACTCGATCCTAGGTTTACGATGTTTTAAGTATCGTCGAGAAAATGATACTCTAAACCACCCGCTGTTTCATAGCCAGCCAGAGGCCCGAGAACTATGCTCGCCATGAGTACACTCATGGTGGCGGTTTGCTACTTCCGAGGCGCAAAAAATGCATCAATTTTCAATTAACTTCAATAAAACAAGTACCAGGCCATTTTCTAAAAAAGCGATCTTAGGAAGCGCCTTATGTGTCCCGTCCGAGCGTAAAAAACTCATTTTAACCATAAAATTATTTCTAGTCTACGTTTTCTTCTACATGACTTTAAAGCATGTAAAAAAGCTATTAAGAAAATTTTACAGCATGTTTTTTTTGCAAAAAGGCCGTTTTTAATTTTGATTTTCAAATAAAACTAAAAATAAAAGTTCATAACGAAAAGAAATTGTCATGCTACTCTTACAGCATAAAAAAAGAGCTTTTCAAAATGCTATAATAAAATTGCATTGGATAATCCTAAAACCAGTTACATCAACGTAAAGGTGGAAAAGCACCTGAAAAAGTGAAAACTTCAGTTCCCAGTATATTGACCTGTTGATAAATGAATATATGAATTAGTAAATTAATATAAGTGAACTAGGTCTATAATTTAGTCAAGTTTCAACCCTATAAAAAACAAGAATGTTAGGTCAGAACACTTGACATATTCTACCCCATATACACGTTATTAAAAAGAAATTTCCTTAGACACAAAAGTACCTCCAAAAATCTTTCGCCATCGTGGAATTTGTTAACGAATTTGATGAAAATGGGGAAAAAATTTTCAATTTAGTACCGTCATCATGGATCAGTAGCACTGGACCTTCCTCTGTATGCCTGTATCCTATGCGAGCTGGTAGCACACTGCAACAGTTGGTGGAACAGGAAATTTCACCGAAATCTTCGTGGAAGGAGTACAATATAAGAGTTTTGAAGGGAGCAGGTAATTTCTTTTTTTTTTTGAATAAAAATAATTTTTATGTTCGCTTAGAACAGGTGATTTGTAGTTACCCATTACATACGAAAATTTCTACAAATATTCTTTAATTTTTTAAGCTCATATGAGCAAGGTCAGAGAAGATTGGACAGATCGTGCATTGAATCCAACGTTGAGAGTACGACTGCAACCGAAATGAATGACGAATCAGAAAATTATAATGAAGAAAAAGACGAAGAACGTGAAGATGGCAGTCCAAAAATTGTCAATGTTGAATCAAGTAGCGATCTAAGCGATGAATGTGAAGAAAGTACTCCATATCAAAATAAAAGGTCTGCGCTTTCTAAGGAACGAAATAGAAATTCGTTTGAAACATCCGAACAATTATTATTATGTGTTTTTATTAAACTTTTACTCGGGTAAACCCGGTGATACATTATAGCCACGGACTAAGTCAAGTGACTGATGAGATTAGAATGTTATAACTTAATTCAAATAATTTAATACGATGGTTGAAACCTCCTGTGATGATGTTGTAGGTATACGATTATGAGCGGCCACGAGCTTTGGAGGTGACAACAGTCACCTCTGGATGCTTTCTTAGAGCTAGCATCTGCCACTCCACGGGTTTTTAGTCGCTCGCTTCCTGATGATCAAGAAAGTTTCTTACAAAGCGACAGGTGTTTAATAAAACCGCCTTCTGAGCTGCTGCCAATACCCTACTGACTCCTAAATGTTCAAGATGTTCAGTGCATCTTGCGTGCACATTGCCTGTAGCCGAAATCACAATGGGATGAATGGATGCATGATTCGCATTCCTCCATATGGTCTTCACTTCATGCCTTAACTCGCTCTACTTGTGGATCTTGGTTGTATAAGTTGACTGCAAATTTCGGTTAAGCGGACAAGCAATGTCGATGATGTAGACTCTTCCACCTCTTTTTTTTCTCGCATCACGATGTCAGGTCGATTGGCCCGGATTTAATGATCCGTTTGGATAGTAACATCCCAATATAAGATGTAATCTTCGCCTTCTAAAACGGGCATTGGAATGTATCTATAAAAGGGCATCCATTCTTTTAGAAGTCCTAGGTTTAGGGCAAGTTGTTGATGTATAATGCCCGCTACATCATTATGTCTGTGCGTATATTCTCTCTGAGCCAGTACGCGACAGCCATCAATAATGTGCTCGATGGATTCGTTGGTATCTCCACATAATCGGCACCGGTCAACTACGTCTTGATGTAACACGTGTTTGCGATAATTCCTGGTGATGACAACCTTGTCCTGTATTGCAATGACGAATTCTTCCGTCTCTGGATACAGAACACCCTTTCTTAGCCAAATATTAGATGCCTCACTATCCACTTCACTTTGATCTAACGTGTTAGGTTGCTCGCCATGGATGGCTTTCTGCCTCCATTGTATTTCTAATTCCTCTATGGTTTCTGCCCTGATATTCAAGGCCCCATCTGAGGACAAATTTAAGGGAATGTATTCAAGATCCACTTGACAGATGGTTCTGTAAAACGCAACATTTCGTCTGCTGTTAAAATAGTCTCGTAAATGTATAACTTGTGACTTACACAGTTTTTTGACATCTACAACGCCCCTACCCCCTAAATGTCGTGGTAGAACTACCCTTTCAATCGCTGAATTTCTGTGGTGCATTCGGTGCTTCGCCATTTCTAC
>NC_046662.1:115376808-115386091 GCF_010883055.1 Belonocnema kinseyi | reverse complement strand
TGCATTTATCTAGTCCGAACTCCATGTGGATATAATTGGAAAACTGCTTTGTGACATCAATCACTTGCTGCAGTTTCTGGCCTGAACTAGCGTACAGCTTCACGTCATCCATGTAAAGAATATGGGTCACTTGATGACCATCCTCATTATTATGAATTCTGAACCCATGAGACATGCTGTTTAGTGTTTTGCTCAATGGATTCAATGGTAAACAGAACCATAGTGCGCTGAAGGAGTCTCCTTGAAATATACCCGTCGTAAAGCGTATTGATCCAGTTATCCTTGGTTGTCCATAATCAAAATACTTGATTCTTGTACCCCAGAGCCTCAGCGCATGGCTTAGAAAGTCAATAATGCGTGGACATATTTTGTAAAGTTTTAAGACTTCAAGCAAATAGTCATGTGGAACGGAAGGAAACGCTTGCTTGTAGTCAATGTATGCCATGTGTAAGTTCCTTTGATGCTTACGAGCTTGAGTCATGGCAACAGCGTCTATAGTGACTAGATCTTTACAGCCTCGTGAGTTTTTACAACATATTTTTTGTTCTTCTGTAAGAATGTCATTCTTGTCACAATGAGAATCTACCTTATCTGCAATAATAGCTGTAAGACATTTATAAATTGTTGGAAGACAGGCTATCGGTCGAAAGTCAGATGGTTTTTGAGCGTCTGGTTTTTTTAGTATCATATACGTAGTACCTTGGAGCATAAAACTTGGCATTAAATCTGGGTGCGCAATGCTCTTCTGGAAACACCTTGCCAACGCAAGCTGCACATTCGTCAGGTACTTGTACCAGAAGTTGTACAGCTTGTCCGCACCTGGAGCTTTCCAATTACTCGCCCTCTTCAAAACAACTGAAACATCCAAAGCTGTGATGTTTGTCAGATGCATTTCTGGACTATTGCTTGCCCTTGCTTCCTCCAGTTTGAACCACGCAGTGTCCAAATTGCATATGTTCATTTTTCCCCAAACGCCCGACCAGTAGTTAGTCATATCTTCCAATTGAGGGACTTCGGTGCCTTGGTGGTTATTTGGCTTTACTCTCAGTTCACGATAGAACCTTCTTTCATCTGTCTGAAAGTTTTGGTTTTGTTGCCTTCGTGCATTACTTTTCTTGTACCGACGCAGTCTGGCAGTAAGAACATCAAGTCTCTGTCGTTGAGAGTCTAAAATTTCATCCAATATTGCTGGTGTTACTGTCTCGATGTGCCGAGGGTGGATGATTTTTTTAACATGGTTCATCAGGTTTCTGGTTCTCTTTCCTTTTTTATATTGAGTTAATCGACCCAATTTGCACTTTACTTTGCTGACATCCATATCCAACCTGATCTTCCATGGTGGATCTTGATCCCTTGCTGGAACAAAAACTGCATTTGCAGGCCCAGTTTTTCGGCCCAACGTTCTAACGGTTGTTACAGCTGCACAGTATACAAGAGTTTGCACCTCTAACGCATTTTGTGCTACGTTCAAATACGTAGGTAAAACCTTACTGTCGAGATGTGCTATTAGTGTACGTAGATGATTTGTAATGTTCATTTTGGGCAGAGAATGCCTCAGTGTTGGTTCCACATATCTGAACTCTAATAAGGCATGATCAAAATTCCTTTCCAGGTGCTGTAGCTCTTCTGAGATTTCCCTATCTACATGATCGTTAGTAATATCCGTATGTGGTTCTAATAGATCCGGTGCATGATGTTCATTATCCCTAGCACCTATGCCTTCAGCATCAATCAAGTCAATCGTAATTTCTGATTGAAATGTAATTGTTTTTCATTGTTTAGAGTAGAACATTGTTCTTAAAACATTATGTCATTATTTAAACAATTATTTATTGCCTATTTTCAAAATTGCTAAAAATTGAATCATGCCAACTTTATTTTTAGATTGATATCTTTTGCTACGTTTTGTTAAATAATTACATAATTTTGATACATTCATTTTAATGTTTAATAAATTTCTATACATTTAAATAATCTTTATTTGCTCAAGCATTTTTTTCGATGAATACAAAAATCAAGTAAAATAAAACACACATAATAATGTTTTTAACAGTATAGTGTAAAGAAAGAAGAAATTTACCACTTTTAATTGTTTAAACAAATATAATTTGTATAAATAATTACTTTTTCAAAAAAAACTTTAGAAATCATAATTAATTGAATGTCTTTTATATAATTTCATTTTTTCAGTTACCGAAAAATACCTGCTTGAGCAAATAAAAATTGTTCAAACAAATAGAAATTTGCTAAACATTAGAATAAATGTATCAAAATGATGTAATTCTTCACAAAAAAGTAGCATAGGATATCAATTTGAAAAAAGTGGACATATCTACTCCAAAAAATGACAAAATGTTGCATTTCAATCATAAAAGTAACAATAATATACCTAAAAATGTATTTTTTTTTAAATTTTTGGGTCATAATATGACCTTTGAAGGAAATTTGAAGTATATAAAAACTTTAAAAAAACATCCTTTATGACTTCAAAAAGCGAATGGACTTGCTGGCACAGTCGCTAATCAATAGCGGCATTGAGACAACCTTGAGAAAAATTCAAGAAGAGAAAGGGAAGTTGGAAACATATTTCCCCATTAAGGATCTTGAAACATTCATAGGTTTCGAAGGAATCATAAAAAATGATGAAGTGAAAGAAAAAGCATTTGTGAGTAAAATGTACATTCAGTTCTAAATTAGATAATTTGGTATAATTGCATTGCAAATTAATAAAACTGATTTTTCTTTAGAAAAATTTGATGATTTATCTGATGCAAGGAAGTAAATCTATAAAAGAGGGAATCCATAATTGTCTTCTTCATTTGATTAGAAAAGAAGTCCAAGTTAAATTTACAGCCACAGGACGAAAGGTGAAGGGGATAGGAAAAAACAATTTCAGTCTCACCAAACTTACCAACGCATGTCAGGTATGTTCCCTACGCACTTCTTTTATCAGGCAGAAATGAAATATTAAATATTAAATGGCCCTGCTTAGATTGAATACATATATTTCATTTCGAACATTATATTACAAATAAAATTTCTAACGCTACGGGTTATCGAACCTACATCTATATACGTAAATCTATTGCCTAGCACTCGGACGTGCTAACCACTCCGCTAAACCGAAAAGTTGAAACTCTGTGAAAAAGTCATCCTCATAAGCTGCAGTTCAGAAAAGTTAAAGAACCAAATTTTAGGCTCTCTTTTTCTAATTATTTATTATTATGCGACGAAATGTTAACAGGAATATGAATTCAATAATTTTTAAATAAATAATTTTAATCGATTACAATTTTTTTTCGCGTAATACTTCACTTTTTTCCGGTGTAGCCTGCTTTACAGCTTTTTTCAATGACAGGAAATGTAATTTTTCATTAACATAAACAATTTTTAATAACAGAACTTAACAAATTTCATCATGAACTATGACAATTTTTCAATAAATTTTTTTTTCTCTTTTATGTAAGATTTATTTATTAAGTGTTAAACTGACACTGGCTCAAAATTGGGCCGATTTAAATAAAACATGGTTCGCCGTAGTAAAAGTGACACTTGGCCTAGTAATGTGCCGTCACTGGGTCAGACTTTGGCTGATCCTCGTGAAACATGGTTCCCCGTACTAAAAGTGATACTTGGCGCAATAAAGTGCCGATACTGGGCCAAGTATCGGTGGAGGATCGGCAAATATAAATAGCCAATATAGACTGCCACCACTGGCTAAACACTGTGCCGATTAAGATGCCGATATTGACCCAATAACTTTATCCGATCTTTGGCTGCCAAAATTGGACCAATACTGGGCCGTGTATTCAGCTCGGGTAATTCGCACTTGGGAGGGAAAAGTAGATTAAGTAATTTATTATTTTTGGGCAAGATATATCAGCCGCTTTTAAATAGTTTTGACCGCAAAATAGAACGGCAGCTAAGGGCATACGATATAATACCCTTTGAGTAGTTTAGTTCCTACGAGTTTTTTTTCCGAAATCTCAATTTGTCGAACAAATAATAGTACTCAGGTGTAAATAATATTAACACAGATGACTGAACATCTATATTTATTAAAAAAATTAAAAATTGTAGTAAAAATTCCATAGGTACTAAAATGTACTTAGTATAAAGTATCAGATTACCTCAAAAATGAATCTTCAACCATGAATCGTCTGATGAATATGCCGAGTTCTGGCAGAATTTATCAGTCATTGGTGGGCCAGAATTGGCTACCAAGTACAGGCCATAGTTATCAATCCGGAAACAACGCGACGATGGCAACCAGGTTTGGTCCGTTATTGATACCTAGTGTTGGGCCGACAATAGCAGCCAAGCCTTGGCTGCCAAATGCAGGCCATAGTTATCATTCCGGCAGTGGCGCTACGATTTCAGCCAGGTTTGGTCCGATATTGGTACCCAGTGTTGGGCCGACAATTGCAGCCAAGCCTTGGCGGCCAAGTGCAGGCCATAGTTATCATTTCGGCAATGGCGCGACGATGGCAGCCAGGTTGGGTCCGATATTGGTACCCAATGTTGGGTCGACAATGGCAGTTAAGCCTTAGCTTCCAAGTACAGGCCATAGTCATCATTCCAGCAATGGCGCGACGGTGGCAGCCAGGTTTGGTCCGATATTGGTACCCAGTGTTGGGCCGCCAATGGCAACCAAGCCTTGGTTGCCAAGTGCAGGTCATAGTCATCATTCCGTCATTGGTGCGATAATGGCAGCCGAGCTTCGGGAATATTTTTGTCGATTCTGGGCCAATACTGGGTCGTATGTGACTTCGCATTTGGGTATACACCTCTTTATGACCTTCAAAAAATGTTTGACGTTCAGCGACAATATGTTATCAATGAGTTACAGATGTAATAAGTTTTCTTTACTCTCGGAAGGAGACACGAATATATGTGAAAAATTAAAATGTAATGGAAAGAATCAAATATTTTCAGTGTATAAAAATACAGTTACGGTATAATTGATTAACTTCAATTACGGTTTTTACTCTTAAAATGAGTGAACTTCTGAAAATAACTGATTCATCAATTAAAATGAAGTGTACTTAATAAATTAGTAAAATTTCTACTAATTCAAATTTAGAGAGAAGGGAAGTATTTTTCTATCTACTTATAATAAATTGAAAATGTGACTGGAGAATTCACGATAAAATGAGCTTTTATCGAATTATGCTCTTGCATATGGTTTTTATTACACCAATGCGTATAACTTATTGCCTCATAAGCTGAAAATTAGTTGGCCCCTCATTCTCATGGAATTGCATACATTTGAGGGGCAAACACGTAGTTATTATTTTTTTAAATTATGAAGTAATGCTTTGATCATTTCCGCAAAAATTTATTTCGCCGCCTTGAATGTGAGCATGATGTAGGGAAAAAATTGTTGGTGTTCTACAAGTACTTCCTTCAAGAAAATTAATAAAATGTTCATTTTTCATTTCTCTCCTTATTATCAACAGAATTGGTTCTTAAATTTTTTTTTGAAACCCCCTTACTACTCTCTATAACACATTTTAACCATCATGATCGGTGAAGCCGTTTTCGAGAAAATGATATTTTTTGATTTTTTTAAATTTGTTCGTAACCATTGTAAACATTTTTTTTTAGTTGATACTTGGGGTATATTTATCTTATACCCAAGTGCGAATTGCCGGAGCTGAATACACGGCCCAGTATTGGTCCAATTTTGGCAGCCAAAGGTCGGCTAAAGTTATTGTGCCAATATCGGCATTTTAATCGGCCCAGTGTTGAGACAGTGGTGGCAGTCTATATTGGCTATTTATATTATCGATCCTCCACCGATGCTTGGCCCAGTATCGGCACTTTATTGTGCAAAATATAACTTTTAGTACGGGGAACCATGTTTCACGAGGATCAGCCAAAGTCTGGCCCAGTGACGGCACATTACTGGGCCAAGTGTCACTTTTACCATGGCAAACCATGTTTTATTTAAATCGGCCCAATGTTGAGCTAGTGCTGGCAGCCTATATTGGTTATTTATATTTGCCGATTCTCCACCGATGCTTGACCCAGAATCGGCACTTTGTTTCGCCAAGTCTCAGTTTTATCACCTAATAAATAAATCTTACACGAAAGATAAAAAAAAATTATTGATAAATTGTAAAAGTTCACGATGAAATTTTTTAAGTTTTGTCATTAAAAATTTGTAATGTTTATGAAAAATTACATTTCCTGACATTGCAAAAAGTTGTAAAGCAGGCTACAAAGGAAAGAAATGAAATATTACGCGAAGAAAAATTGTAATCGATTAAAATTATTTATTTAAAAATTTTTGAATTCATATTCCTGTTAAAATTTCGTCGCATAATAATAAATAATTAGAAAAAGAGAGCTTACAATTTGGTTCTTTAACTTTTTTGAACTGCAGCTTATGAGGATGTCTTTTTCACAGAGTTTCAAATTGTCGGTTTAGCGGAGTGGTTAGCACGTCCGACTGCTAGGCAATAGATTTAGGTATATCGATGTAGGTTCGATACCCCGTAGCGTTAGAAATTTTATTTGTAATATAATGTTCAAAATGAAATATATGCATTCAATCTAAACAGGGCCATTAATATTTATATTCAAAGTACTCGCAATCAATTAATATTCATTTTTTAAATATGCTTTTTGTCATTTCCTTAGACCGTTGCCAGTGTTGGGCCGACAATGGTAGCCAAGCCCTAGCTGCCAAGTCAAGGGCATAGTTATCAATCCGGAAATGGCGCGACGATGGCAGCCAGGTTTGGTCCAACCCTGGTACCCAGTGTTGGGCCGGCAATGGCAGCCAAACCTTGGCTGCCAAGTGCAGGTCATAGTTATAATTCCGTCATTCGAGCGATAATGGCAGCCGAGTTTCGGCAATATTTTTGCCGACTATGGGACAATGTTGGGCCGTATGTGACTTCGCACTTGGGTAGGGGTAGCCACTTGCCCCCGCAATATGGATTACATTCGAGCAGGGGCACCCAGGCCATACTTAGCCTGCTACGGCCTTTCTAAAGAATTTAATAAAAATTAAATTCATATTAATTTAAAAACAAACTTACATTGCTTATTTTCTTGTTCTCAATTCTCGACATTTAATTTCAACTTAAATTCAGGTGTTCAAAAAGTTTTAACATATGAATAGGGGCCGTTAAAAAATACGTAACGCCTTTAGGAAGGAGAAGGGGTCACCCCGAGCGTTACGCTAATGCTAAAGTTACATACACTTATTATAGAAAAAGCGCTACGTGGTGGGAGGCGGTCAACTTTTTCAGAAAAAAACTGGATGTATTTTTTAAACGGCCCTATAGTTATTTAAAATTTGTATGTTATATTATTACTAATATTATTTTGTACTCTTTCTGGTATTGAAAACAAGTTTTAAATTGGTGAATTTTAATTATTACCTGCTTTAGTTAACTTTAGTATTTCCATGGATAGAAAAACATTGACAAAGCATTTCACGTGTCACATCAAAATATTGTGTTATTTATTTCTATTTATTTGGTACTAAGAGCATGTGATTCTCCGTCGTGTGGTAAATCAGCTTTAGTTCCCCTAGGTTCTTATCAACAAAAATTAAATTTTTTAAAATACTAAATTCGGATATGCTATAAAACAGTAGGACAGACATCCACGAACTCTTTTTTTGAGGGATAATAACCAAAAAGAATGTACCCTGATAAATAAAAATTGTATGCATGTGCACTATGTTTTCTTCCTTGCTCCACGTTTTCGGCCAAAAATATTGTGTAGTTTGGAAGTTAAACTGGGCAAAATTGTAACATACATAACCTCAAAATATACACAAATTAACCAAATTAAGCAAAATCAATTTTTTTTAAATTATTCCACAAACGAAGAATTCGAGGACGTCCGTTAGCATTGTTCCTGTTATTACCCACATTTTGAAACCCAAATATTTCTTATTGCAGGAAAAAATCCGGAGGAACCTAACACTGGTAATATCAATCATTTTCTAAGTATCAAATGCCCTTAAAACCTTTTTTATTTATAAAAAATGTATTATGTTTTTAAACATAATATACAAAATTTTACGAAATCGCTGTGATGAGAGGGGAGGGGGTTATACAAGAAATGTCACGGTCTGTTAAATGGGGAGGGGGTAAAAAAGGTCGAAAATAATGTTATGCAAAATGTGAACGCTCCTTAGTCTTATAATTTATTGTTAAACACACTAATGATAATTTTTATAAGAACTACAATGCAATTTGCACAATTACTTAATTAAACGTAAAATTAGAGTAAGCAAAATATTGGAGTTCCAACTTTATTTAAAATTCGAACTTATAAGATTTAAAATCTGCGCCAATCTGTCTGGCGTTGGTTCGTTGTGTTGCTTCGCTGAAAAGCAAATTCAACTATATAACAGTTGAAATTATGTAGAACTACTAATTTTTTGAATTCCGAAATTGACCGCAGTGAAAGCATTAACCTGCGTTCATATACTGATATTATTAATTACAATATATCCAAAAATTCGAGTATCAATTCAATTTTAAAACAAGCTCAATTACTTTCGTCAATTAATCTAAACATTTAGAGATTTTAAGATTTAAAATCCGTGCATCGATCTGTCGGCGAAATATTAAAAGCAGAATGGTTCTCCAGCCGTTCGTAAGATGCCTTTATGAAATAAAAACGACAGAATTAAGCTTGACAATAAACTTTATAAAAAAATATATATGATGAATATTTCCTTAATTAATTTCCATTTTAAAATACCTTAAAATAACAGAATTCCGCTCCTAAAATTTCAATCTTACGGTACTTTTTCATTATTTGATATTTCTCATATTTTTTTTAGAATTTCTATTTCAGTTCTTTTATCCATTTCTAACAAGAACAGTTCTAAAAATCCTATAACTCAATAGAAAATTAGGTGTCCCGTCTTACGTGTACTCCACTGCTTCGTCACGCCCCAGTCACCCTTATACTTTTTTCAACATTCTAACTCTAAAATCACTGTATTTATGTGTATCTTCATAATCAACGGGTATTTTACATTAGGCTTTCTCGAAAGGCAAAAATAAATTCAAGTAGATCAGAAGTATGCTCTTCCAAATCAATGTTGTCGTGATCAACATACTAGGCAGTCTGATAAGTCCCTGCAAAATGAAACACGGAGACGTTTCTTTGGCCAAAGTCGGTTTTATTTTTCAACATACTCTCATTTTAGGTCGATGCAGCGAGTCCAACGATTTTCTAACTTTTTGATACCGTCCGAAAAGTACTCGATCGGAAGGTCTCCAAAATACGCCTCAGTTTCAGCTAT
>NC_046662.1:115371302-115376708 GCF_010883055.1 Belonocnema kinseyi | reverse complement strand
CCATGTGCATCCCAAAATACGGAGGCCATAACCTTTCCGTCCCATTGTTGCGTTTTTGGACGCTTCGGAGCACTTTGGCCCGGTGGAACCCACTGTTTTGCCTGTTGCGTTGATTCAGGAGTGTAGTAGTGGATCCAGATTTCATCCATGGTTATGAATCGGCGAAAAACTCGGTCGGCTTACGCGAAAATAATGCCAAATTCTGCTAGGAAGTTGTCACACGAATTCGTTTTTGGACCACTGTGAGAAAACGCGGCACCCATCGCGCGCAGTGCTTCTTCATGCCCAAAACTGAATGCACGATATTACCCACACGTTCCAATGATATGCCTACAGCATTAGCTACCTCTCTCAATTTCACTTTGGGATCATTCAACATCATGTCATGGATTTTTTCGACATTTTCTGGTGTAGTGACCTCTTTTGGGCGCCCAGATCGTTCCGCATCAACTGTGATCGTACGGCCACAACGAAACTCGGTAAACCACTTATGAATCGTTCCAATCGACGGTGCAGAGTACGGGTAATACTTAACCAGCTTGGTCTTGGTCTCGGATATCGTTTTCTTGCGAAGATAGTAGTGTTTGATCAAAACTCGAAACTCAGATTTTTCCATATTAAAAAAACTCGGAGGTTAGTGGCTTCTCAGTGCTGTAACTTGTAAATGCGCAAACATAAATGGCTGAAGTTTTGACAGGCGTCATTTGAAGGATCAAGCTCGACGAAAATGGTTCACATTAATGAATACTAATGCCATCTCTTAGAATTTTCAGGTACTTATCAGACTGCCTAGTAATTGCGCAACAAAAAAACATACTTTCCTCTTTTCAGATTCTGCGATAGATAATGCAAAAGAAAGATACTATTGATAGTAAAGATCAGAACGGTCTTTTGTTTTAAAGACTTTCCAAACGGTTGGATTTTAAAAATATGATATTGCAAATTATTCTATTTTCAAGATTTACACTTCAAATGTCTTTAGTTAAGGATTTAACTATTTTGCTTCAAAAATCCGTCTCTTATGGTTGAGTTCAAATATTCTTTTTTTCCAATATAAATGATTTTTGATTGAAATATCTACTATTACATTACGCGTTAAGAATTCATATTTTTTTGGTTGAAAATTAATTTATTTTTGTTTTTGAAATTAATTTTTAATTTTTTTCGTAGAAAAAAAGAACCTCCTTAGTTTGAAATTTCGTCTTTCTTGGTCAATAATACAACTACATGGTTAACAATTAACTACTTTGTTGAAAATTCATACATTCGAGTTGCAAATTCAACCCTTTTACCGATAATTTCTCTTTCACGTTAAAAGTTTAACAACTAGGATGAACTTTTTTCTTTTCTTGACTCGTTCGTTGCATCTTCCAGCTAGAAGCTAGAATGTACAGACTAGAAAGTTGGTGTCGCTCCATGTCATGACTCCAGAATAGACTACTTTTCTCTAGATTCCCGCATCAGCATTAACGGACATTGAACAAAGGTTCTGGATACAAATTTCCGTACGAATAGAGAATATGCAGCAAGAGCACAAAATGTTGTGAGATGGTTTTGTCCCTTGAGAAAAAAACGCGTTTGCACTAAGAATAAAACTATTCTGACAACCTGAAATATTGATGAATGGTTTTAAGAAAAAGTCAGACAACACGTCCAAGACGAAATAGTTATATATAATTCATATATAGTGGACAAGCCAGTTATATTTTTCATTTGTTTTATAAATTTTTCTGTATAAAACAAATTAAAAATATCAATGATATTATCCACTATACAGGGTGTCTAGAAAGTCCCGGGACGGTTGGATATATCCTCAGGTAAAATGTTTTTCAAAAAAGTGAAGGTCATTGAAGTAAATTTCAACGGGGCATTCAATGGTGACCTTCATTTTGACCTTGAAGTTGACCTTCATGGCTTTTTGAAGGTCAACTTTGTTTTTTTCATGGAAACCCCCTTTTTTACATCTGCAATCAATAGAGCGGAAGATTCTACGTTCAGGTACGTACCCAAGTCATAGGTCAATTGTAACGGTCAAGGTCAGTTAAAGGTTATTTGAAATTAACAAAGTTTTCCAAAAGGTCAGTGTAATTCCTGAAGTAAATTTCAACGAGAAATTCATTGGTGAGCTC
Organism: Belonocnema kinseyi; assembly: GCF_010883055.1. NCBI lineage: Eukaryota > Metazoa > Arthropoda > Insecta > Hymenoptera > Cynipidae > Belonocnema > Belonocnema kinseyi. Next base: position 115,374,579 of record NC_046662.1, on the reverse strand, counting down.
TGTATTCATCTTAATTACAGAATTTTGAATATTGTAAAATCATAAGGAAATTTGTCATTAAAAGTTCCAGGTGTTCTGGTGAGAGTTCTGTTCCTCCCCGAAGAGTTATACAGTCCTATACCGTTTTTCGATACCTAAGTCAATACCTAAGGCGATACCATAAATCCTATACCGTTTTTCCATACGAATATTGCGAATCGAATCTAAATTTTCGCATTACAAGTACATAATTACTATCTTTCGCTAAAAGATTATTATGGCGCAATCTAAACTTTTAGAACGAGAGAGGGTAACTGGTCGGCGAATATCTGCTGTATCTGAGGAGATGCAGATGGACATAGCCCAAGCATTTCTTGAAAACCCACACCTTAGTTTACGTCGAGCTAGTGATGAGCGTGAAGTTGCTCCTGAGACATTGCGAAATATTTTAAAAAGCATAAGTTTCCATCCTTACAAAGTTCATCTGGTGCAAGAGCTCAATGAAGACGATCCTGACAGTCGGGTTGAATTTTGTGAAATTATGATGGAAAATTTATAGAGATCCTCTTTTCTTGTACAATACAGTATTTTTAGATAAATCTACTTTCAATTTAAAAGGTGAAGTTAACAGGCAAAGTCGTAGATATTGGTCCGACACATATCCTGATTTGATGTTGGACAGTCACATACAATATCCACAAAAGATTAATGTTTGGGCCGGTATCTTGAATGATACATTGATAGGCCCTTTCTTCATCGATGGTAATCTCCATGCCCGTGCATATGAAGAGCTTCTCAAAAACCAAATTGTACCAAGAATAAAGGAGATTCATCTTCAAAATATTTTTTCCAGCAGCACGGAGCAGCGGCTCATTACGGTAGGGAGGTTCGAGCATATTTGGATACTCAGTTCCCTCAAAGGTGGATTGGAAGAAGGGGTGAAATCGAGTGGCCTACTAGATCTCCTGATCTGACACCTCTCGACAATTTTCTTCGGGGTTATTTAAAGAGCAAAGTATACTCAACGCCACCGCAAAGCTTAGACGAGTTACAGAATCGGATTCTGCAACAGGCTACTTTGATTGATAGGGAGATTTTATAGGGAGATGATTCGGAATGCTGTAATTTATTTTTACAATCGCATAGTTTTTTGTCAAGAAGCTCAAGGTTTTCAGTTCGAAAATCTTCACTGAAGCGTGAGAGGCAAGAGCACTCACGCTAATCAAGCACCCCGAAACTTGAGATGCAAGGGGACTCACGCTAATCCAGCAGCCCAAAAGGAACAGAATTTACTATGTCCACGTCGTTGTTCCTGGGTAATGCTAAACGTAAACGTAAACTGCTTGGAAAAAACCTTCAAGATCATCACCAAGATCAATACAGAGCTCATCAATGAATTTCTTGTTGAAATTTACTTCAGGAATTGCACTGACCTCTTGGAAAACTTTGTTAATTTCAAATAACCTCTAACTGACCTTGAACGTTACAATTGACCTATGACTTGTGTACGTACATGAACGTAGAATTTTCCGCTCTATCGATTGCAGATATAAAAAAGGGGGTTTCCATTTAAAAAAACAAAGCTGATCTTCAAAAAGCCATGAAGGTCAACTTTAAAGTGAAAATGAAGGTCACCATTGAATTCCTCGTTGGAATTTACTTCAGGAATTATACTGACCTCTTGGAAAACTTTGTTAATTTCAAATAACCTCTAAATGACCTCTAAATGGTTTCTTAAAATGGCCTTGGACTGATTTCGGCCTATAAAGTTGTGGACGAAGAAGAGAGAAAAAAGAAAGCTTAAAGGTATTAAAAGATCAACATTAAGAACAATAACGTTTGATGATTACAAGCAAATTTTATTATTCTATGCACTTCTATGGGGCTACAAAACTGTCACAGGGCCCAATTGATGATGATAAAGTCTAATGTTTATTTTTTATAAATGCATGCAAATTTTCAAAGAAGAATTGAAATTACAGTGAAACCTCGATAATTCGAAGTGCTTCGGGACCGCAAGAAACTTCGAATTATCGAACATAAGAGTATAGACGCACATAATTCTTTTATACGTTTATAATACGTCCCATATAACGTATTATGAATTTCCCTTGAAGTACAGTCGATGCGGGCATTATATACAGCGATTCTAAAACATAAATAAAGCATGATTTTTTATAACATGAACTTAAGACGCATAGAAGATTGGAAATTATGTATAGCGATTATTGTAATCTGTCTGTAAGTATATAATAGTACATTGTGCATCGAGTAGCAGAAGGTGGGAATTCCTTACGAGTTTGAAGTTTACCGCGCGAGTGCAGGGAGCCCAGCAATCACACCGGTCGAACCGCCGTCTCCCACAGTTTTCACACAATACTTTTTTAATAACACTTCTTTTGCGATTTTCCGAAGTTGCATTTCCATTGCGGGAGTTCAACAAAGTCATTTATTTAATTGAAAAGTGTTTAATGAAAAAGTTAGATTTCTTAAAAATATTCCAAATCTATAATACTAGGCAGTCTGATAAGTACCTGAAAATTCTAAGAGATGGCATTAGTATTCACTAATGTGAACCATTTTCGTCGAGCTTGATCCTTCAAAGGACGCCTGTCAAAATTTCAGCCATTTATGTTTACGCATTTACAAGTTACAGCACTGAGAAGCGACTAACCTCCGAGTTTTTTTTAATATGGAAAAATCTGAGTTTCGAGTTTTGATCAAACACTACTATCTTCGCAAGAAAACGATATCCGAGACCAAGACCAAGCTGGTTAAGTATTACCTGGACTCTGCACCGTCGATTGGAACGATTCATAAGTGGTTTACCGAGTTTCGTTGTGGCCGTACGAGCACAGTTGGTGCGGAACGATCTGGGCGTCCAAAAGAGGTCACTACACCAGAAAATGTCGAAAAAATCCATGATATGATGTTGAATGATCCCAAAGTGAAATTGAGAGAGGTAGCTAATGCTGTAGGCATATCATTGGAACGTGTGGGTAATCTCGTGCATTCAGTTTTGGGCATGAAGAAGCACTGCGCGCGATGGGTGCCGCGTTTGCTCACAGAGGTCCAAAAACGAATTCGTGTGACAACTTCCCAGCAGAATTTGGCATTATTTTCGCGTAAGCCGACCGAGTTTTTGCGCCGATTCATAACAATGGATGAAATCTGGATCCACTACTACACTCCTGAATCAACGCAACAGGCAAAACAGTGGGTTCCACCGGGCCAAAGTGCTCCGAAGCGTCGAAAAACGCAACAATGGGACGGAAAGGTTATGGCCTCCGTATTTTGG
>NC_046662.1:115354144-115371202 GCF_010883055.1 Belonocnema kinseyi | reverse complement strand
TGCATGAAATCGGCTTCGAATTGGTTCCTCAGCCACCGTATTCACCAGACCTGGCCCCCAGCGACTATTACTTCTTCCCTAACCTGAAGAGATGGCTCACCGATGAGCGTTTTTACTTAAATGATGAGCTGATAGCTGAAACTGAGGCGTATTTTGGAGACCTTCCGATCGAGTACTTTTCGGATGGTATCAAAAAGTTAGAAAATCGTTGGACTCGCTGTATCGACCTAAAAGAAGAGTATGTTGAAAAATAAAACCGGCTTTGGCCAAAAAAACGTCTCCGTGTTTCATTTTTCAGGGACTTATCAGACTGCCTAGTAGATTATTTAATATCAAAATTTTCAAAAGTTTGATATTTTGATGTGCACAATTCAATTCTTTAACACTCATAAGCCGCGGAAATTCAATAAAATTAGGTAACTCTTTGCGTGAATATTTTAATAAAGCACATCCTAATTCATACAAGTCAACAATTTCCATAGACTTAATTGCAAAGCATCTTAGCCTATTTTTCCTTTTGCATCCTCTGAAATAGACTTTACTAGGAATTTTTAAAAATAGAATTTAACATAGGAAAAAGATAATCTTTTTTCATTTCCCTTTTCCATTACCTGAAACATATTGGTTATTGATGTCCACATAAAAAACTTTTTTATGACATATTGAAATTTATTTTCCCAAAAAAGTACTCTTCAAAAACTTTATATTTAAAGCTGTAATTAATGTAATTTAATGTTGAATATTGATATTTTTACACTTTTCAGAAAACAATATGTACAGAGCAGCATGTAAAGCTACCATGTTGCGGCAGCTACGTACATTCTCCCTTTACCGATTGTGTTTACCCAACGTGCCTGTAGCGCTGGGACCTTCTACATGCATATATCCTACTACCGTTTTTTTTATTATCGTTGTCTTTGCTGCTTTTATTTTTATCTCTATCGTGACAAACAGGCGCTGAATGAACTTTACGTTTACAAATATTACAACAAGAGTGACGATGTCAATAATTTTTAGCAAAATGGTGTGGCTTACCACAACATTAGCGATTTCTCGTATAGTCTGATGATGATGGTGATCATCTTCTTTGATTTTCTTTTACTGCAGGTGCTCTTGAATTTTCTCGTCGTTGTCGATATCTAGGTCGACCTCTGCTTCTTGACATCCAATGTTGTGATTTACCAATACGGTGTAAATTTGTGGTACTGCTATCTTCCTTAGAATTATGCTGATCAATTTTTTGGCATCTTTGTATGCGGCCTCCACTGCCAATGCGGTCTTTACAGTTTTATTAAAAGTAGGTTCTTTAATTTTTAATATCTTAGTCATTATGTATTTACTAATTGCACCAATAACCAGTTGATCCCACATCTGCTTCCCAAGATTAGTAAATTTGCAATCGTTTCCTAAGTCTTTCAGTGAGGAAATGAACTCCGAGATAGACTAAGAAAACTAAGTTTTTAAACTACAATTCGGCCCGTTCGCCCGGTGCACTGATTTTACGAATGAGCGCGTACGTTTCTGCGTTCACATTACTCGAGAAAACTGCACGTTTTTTTTGTATCATTTACGATGCCATTAGCTATAAAATATTGTTCTAATCTTTCCAAAAACATTTCTCAATCATCAATTTTGTGGTCAGAGTCAAGTTTAGACGAGATCTCTATTTTGCGTTTATTTACAAGTACATCAATATTTTAATTTTATAACCCTTTACTATCCATTTTATTATCTGTATTTTTCAGCATACTCTGATTTTTAATATGTGTTTCATTTTTTCCGTAATTTATCTATGGAATCACTTTCTTCTACGGAATATCACGTTTACGGCAATTTTTAATTACTCCATTCTTGTTTCATTGATAAATCCACGATAGACCGATCTTATTTATATCTTTAAGAGTTAAAAAGGCTTCTATAATTCATATAACATATAAAACAGAAATGGCCATGCGATGGAGTTGGTGGAGACCTGAAGTGTCAAGCGGCACTAACTCGTTTACAAGAATCATTGAAAGATCAGATCCAAACAACGAACCGTTTGCATCAATGGTAAAAAAATCGTTGACAGAAACTGTTGCTCTCTTGAGTACGAAAAACGATTTCAATGAAACTAGTGCAATGTTGTCAACGTGTTTTGCCAATGCAGAGACTGTGACAGATACTTTGAAGTAAGTCGTTCTCTGAGAGGCTAGGTGACTCACATTGAAAAGCACCCTGAAAAGATGTTTAAAAACGACCTGCAACCTGCTTGTGGTGAACTCTGAAAACTTATTTATAGAGGCTAATTGCAGAAGATCATAATGTAGATATAGGTTGTATTGAGTATATTGAATGCAAAATTGTCAAAGCTGAAAATTTCCCTATTTTGGTCAATACAGGGTTTGAAGGAGAAGAGTACTACTTTTTCAAAAGTAGTGACAAAAATCGGTGACGTCGGAGTTCGTCAAAAATTGATTATAACTCTTTATTTCGATAAATCATTAAATTCATAGAAAGAGCTTTCTAAAACACTTATAGAGTTTTAAAAATTCACACTTGAACTACGATGTGTATAGACAAAAGCTGAAAATGTTGGCCTCTGCCATTAGTCAAACCGTTTGTCGCAAATCTTAAAATTTACGCCAAGACTTAACCCTCTACCGCCCTTAAAACTTTCTTTTTTTCTGAATTTTGAGATATTTAGGCATATTATTCCTATGGCGGAGTGTATACAAAACTAAAATTCTAGCTCATTACCGTCCTGACTTTCATGTAAATCCTTGCGTTAAAAATTGCTGTTCGTCTCAAAGTCATATTTAAAAAAACTCAAGTCTTCCAAACATTACATATATGTCGCTGTGGGCGGTAGAGGGTTAAGAAACAACAGTACTACAATATGTATTTGTAAATTCAAACAAAATCTGAATCAACAAATGAGCCAATTTTGACAAACAAAATATATGTTGCAAAGGTCAGCGAGACTAAAAAAAAAGGTTTTCAACCAATTCTGAGCAAAAATACGGATAATAAATTTGTTTACAATTTTTAAGTTTATAACTTTGAATTACCTCTAATTTCTGTTAAAAAAATATTCTTAAGACGCCTGGATCTAAATATTTGTTTTCTAAATTAATCGGAGTGGTGCGTTATGGTTAAAAAATATTCAAAAATTTAACAAAAAAAGTTCACTCATTTTTTTGTCTACATTTTTTTTCACTTTTTCTCGAAAATTGTCTCATTGGTTTGTGTATTATAACATATATTTTATTCATTAACAACGGTTAAGCGATTTTCAACAAAAAATACTTCCTTTACTTTCATTCCCTTCTCCATAACTTAAAAAAAATTAAATTTTAAGTATCGTTTCCGACCCATCTTAATGATGTTAGTTGGCGCCAATGGCGCCAGAACGAGATTTTTTTGAAGCGGCAAACTCTCTTTTTCTCTATGTGGTAGACATAGGTACATTCAGAGGGGGGGGAGGAGTTTCGGCATTGCCCCACCCCCCCAAACAAAATTGGGGGGCTGCTCTTTTGTTCCGGCGCCACTGGTTCTGGCCACTGTTCCGGTGAACAGACATTTATTTGTTGTTGAAATTTTGAAACGAATTTCTAACAATGACGCACCACGATATAACAAAAAACTGAAATTGGCAATTTGAAACATAACTTTAAACAAAATTATATGCGTATTTTTAATCGGAATTTTTAAAAATATTTTCTTTTATCAGTCTCATTGACCTTTATAACATACATTTCGTTCGTCAAAAGCGGCTCATCCGTTTACCAGAAAAAATTTTCTTCCTCCCTCTATAACTGAAAAAAATGAAATTTACTATTGATTATTTGCATGGTTTTTCATTCATGTTGATGCCCATAAATGGTGCCAATATGGGCTTGATACTACGAGTTGTACTTTGTACTGCCAGCTTTACGTACAGCTAGCAGTTCCATGTTAGAAATATTTGTTACACCAACTTGTTTCTTGCCAAGACATTGATGGCTCACTTCGGGTTCGAAAACAACCCCTATCACTGAAAACCCACCCTATTGAATAAATAAGCACTAATCACAAAATTACGGGTTACTCTCTTAAAATGAACTACCCGTGTAGAAATTGCCCTAATAGTCCCTAATAATATTGGGGCTTTATTATGGGCAAACCTTCAAATAATTTGAACGATTTTTTTTCCATATTTCCTGGTTGAAGGTGGAACTACTTTGTAAAAATTTAGTTTTTTGATTAATGATTCATCAATTTAGTAAGAGAAATTTGTTTTCTGAAGATTTAACTATTTTGTAGAAAATTCCTTGTGTTTTTGGTTAAAAATTAATTTTTCTAACTAGAAATTTAACTTTTCTATGTTTCATTGAAAAGTGATCTTTTTTAGTTGAAAATTTTTGTATTTTATTGAATAATGGACTTTCTTGAAAGAAAATTCATCTTTTTTGTCGAAAATTTAATTATGATTAAACATTCACTTTTTGTATGGAAAATCAGTCTTTGCGGAAAATAAATTTCTTTTGTGCAAAATTCATGTATTTTATTAAAAATTCCTTTTTTAGTATACAGTTTATCCTTTTGGATAAAAATTCTAGTTTTTGTTCGAAAATTTAACTATTTTTTAAAATTTAACCATTTTATTTTTAATTGATTTATTTTCTTCAAAATTTATTTTTTTGGCAGAAAACTAATTGTTTTAGTTAAAAGTTGAACTATTTTTATTAATAAATAGTCAAATAGCCATTAATATTGATATAATATTTTATAATAATAATATTAACATAAATAATACATATATATAATAGTAATAATATCCATTCTACATGTTATATACACTTGAAAAACATGACCTCAAAATCGACTCACGCATGAAATTAAGAATCACGCGAAAAATTAAATTCACCAACTACTTTCATTTCTTTCAAATGGGATCGAGATATAAATAGAAGACCACCGAAGTCTTCTGAAGCTTTTAGATCGGTATGGAGGGGATAAATTTGTAGCTCGTTCTGGCAGCACTGCGTGCCAGACGACTGAAGGTTCATGCCTTCCCGCGTGGAGCGCTATATCATTGATTGAATCTATGATTTAGCGTCACTGTTATATATTCAGTAGCGCTGTTTGAATTGAATCACTTACTGGTTCACCCAGTCAAAGTTGGAAAATCACTAGTTCCCCAGTGATGATTCAAAATGCTGAATTAAGCATACGGCCATAGTCGGCAAAAATATTGCCGAAGCTCAGGTGCCATTATCGCGCCAATGACAGAATGATAACTATCCCCTGCACTTGGCAGCCAAGGTTTGGCTGCCATTGTCGGCCCAACACTGGGTACCAGTATTGGAACAAACCTGGCTGCCATCGTCGTGCCATTGCCGGATTGATAACTATGGCCTTGACTTGGCAGCCAGGGCTTGGATGCCATTGTCGGCCCAACACTGGGTACCGTCTAAGGATATCGCAAAAAAGATATTTAAAAAATAAATATTAACTGATTGCGAGTACCTTGAATATAAATATTAATGGCCCTGTTTAGATTGAATACATATATTTTATTTTGAACATTATATTACAAATAAAATTTCTAACGCTACGGGGTATCGAACCTACATCGATATACCTAAATCTATTGCCTAGCAGTCGGACGTGCTAACCAGTCCGCTAAACCGACAATTTGAAACTCTGTGAAAAAGTCATTCCCATAAGCTGCAGTTCAGAAAACTTAAGGGCATGTGACACAGCTAAATACCTATATTACCGACCTCACTTTATCCGTTCACTGAATGTTTTTTTGAACCTAAGACAGTTTTTTGCAAATAAAATATCGAGCTGAAACTTTGGAAAATGTATTAGAGTACAATAAAGTACGTTTAGGTACTGCATTTTGGTAGGAACTTCACTGAAAATTATTTTATCTTTTTTCTGAACTTCGACATTTTTTGAATGTTCGAACTTTTTTATACATAAAATATCCGTCTCAAACTTTTAGAAATGCAAGAAAGAAAACTGCGTTAAAGTACAAAGCTTAATAATAAAAGATGTAAAAAAAATATATTTCAACTATCAATTCCATCGGCATCAGCCGGTAACGTTGTACACAAAAATACGTACCCTGGCGGCCACTAAACGAGGCTCTAGAGGGTTCGTATTTTCGTGTACAACGTTACCGGCTGATACCGTTGAAATTGATAGTTGAAATTTTTTTTTACATCTTTTATTATTAAGCGTACAAAAATGCAGTACCTAAACGTAGTTTATTGTACTCTAATACATTTTCCAAAGTTTCAGCTCGATATTTTATTTACAAAAAAAGTTCTTAGGTTCAAAAAAATATTCAGTGAACTCATAAAGTGAGGTCGGTAATATAGGTATTTAGCTGTGTCGCATGCCCTTGAATAACCAAATTTTAAGCTCTCTTTTTCTAATTATTTATTATTATGCGACGTTGTGTAAATGTAAAAAACATGAAATGTTAACAGGAATATCAATACACTAATTTTTAAATAAATAATTTAAATCCATTACAATTTTTCTTCGCGTAATATTTCATTTTTATCCGTTGTAGCCTGCTGTACAACTTTTTTCAATGACAGCAAATGTAATTTTTATAAACATTAACGATTTTTAATGACAGAACTTAACAAATCTCATCGTGAACTTTGACAATTTTTCAATACATTTTTTATCTTTCCCATAAGATTTGTTTATTAGGTGCTAAAACTAAGACTGGGTAAAACAAAGTGCCGATTCTGGGTCAAGCATCGGTGGAGAATCGGCAAATATAAATAGCCAATATAGGCTGCCAGCACTGGCTCAACATTGGGCCGATTTAAATTAAACATGGTTTGCCGTGATAAAAGTGACATTCGGCCCAGTAATGTGCCGTCACTGGGCCAGACTTTGGCTGATCCTCGTGAAACATGGTTTCCCGCACTAAAAGTGAGACTTTGCGCAATAAAGTGCCGATACTGGGCCAAGCATCGGTGGAGGATCGGCAAATATAAATAGCCAATATAGGCTGCCAGTACTGGCTCAACACTGGGCCGATTAAAATGTCTATATTGGCCCAATAACTTTAGTCGACCTTTGGCTGCCAAAATTAGACCACCACTGGGCCGTGTATTCAGCTCCGGCAATTCGCACTTGGGCTGAGTCGAGATTTCGGCCTGATGTTTTTGAGTTGGTTTATGACTTGGGGTAAACATACCTGAGTGTGTACCAGGAAGAGGTGACTGTACGCTGGTTTTCCTGTACGACCCTATCCACAATGCCGCGTTTCCCAAAGAATACTGCAATCATTCTTTTGTTTCCAGATCGAGACTTCCGCACCTCCACTAAAGCATCCTCATCCTCAAACAGCCAGATCTTGTTTTGTGATTTTGCTCGAATGTCGTAATAATACAGCCAGGTTTCGTCGCCCCTTATAATACTATTTACATCTCGAGAATATCCCAATTCAAATCTTTTTAGCATTTTAAGGCACGACTTTACTCTCGCTGCCATTTGCTCCTCGGTCAAAGCATGTGGTACCCATAGAGTACAAACTTTCCTAACATTTAAATGTTCATGCAGAATTCGATGGACTGCTGGTGCACTAATTTGCAACATTTGCTCTATCTTCCGGTACGTGATTCTTCCATTATCATTCAGTAGATTATTCACAGACGCAATGTTTTTCGATGTCACCACTTCCGGCGGTCGACCTGAACACTAGTCGTCCGCGAGACCGAAATTCCCCTTTCGAACTGTTTGTACCATCGGAAAATTGTTGTGCGATGTGGACAGTCCTTACCCAATACCGGAGACATTTCCTCAAAACTTTGATCTACACTTAAACAGCGAGAAAAGTTGTATCGAATTATCGCACGATATTCTTCCTTTCTCCACGGCGCCATTTCTTAATCGTTCCGGGCTGCGTGCTTAGACTGTACTGAGACCTGAGTCAATGGGTTTCCTCTTCCCACCTAATTTTTGACGCTCTTTCTAATGACGCAAGGATCATCAAACTTCTTCCAATAGGTTTCGCGTATTTCAAAACTTTCGTAGCGCCCTACTTATGTAGTTTCAAATGGAAAGTTTTGTATTCGACCAATTTTTAAACCAGTTTGACCTTGAAAGCTCAATTAAAAAAATTGATATGTGAAAATGAAATAATTTCTTCATTTTTAATGGTTTCAATGGTTTTACGATAAGCATTAAATTGCAACAGTTTCCCTATTTATAAGTTTGAACTTTTCAATTAACATTGAAATTGTGGAATTTCTAACAGTCCGATTGACATTTTAAACATTGTTTATTTCTGAATTTTTAAACATTTTCTATTTAGCCGTACTTTTTATTTCGAACCTTTTTCAGAATAATTCCATTTTCAAGGATTACAATTGAAACTGTTTTTTTTTTCATTTTGACTGCGGAGAATGAAGGTGTCCTTATTTCGGTTTTCCAAAAATGTCTGTAATGAATGTTTAAGTTACATTGCAATTTTTTAAATTTAATACAACTTTCCAATTCTGCAATTTCAGATGCTTTTACTTTGAAATATTAAACTTGACTTTCAATTTCGAATAGTCAAATTTGAATCCTTTTGCATTTAAATTCATAATGTTTTTTTTAATTTCACTTTTCAATAATTCTATTTTATTTTAAATTATTTTAATTATAAATTAAAAAATTCAGCCCTTCAAATGTTAAATCATCTATTTTTCAAAACTCTTAACGAACAATATTCCATTGCCAAGAATTATATTACATTAATTTTCTTATTACTATTTCACAGCTCATTGCTCATAAAATAATAATAGACAGCATAGTCACCGTATACGTTCTTTCAATACTATTAATTACAGGAATTTAAAAATATCACCGAAACATTTGAATATGATGTATTGTTTTAATTGTGTCGGCGATATGAATACTCCGTGTGGAAAAGTTGATTGGGCCCCAACTAGATTGCCCAACTAATAGTTGGGCCCCAATTGGGCAGCCCAATCAATGCCCAATTGGGCAGCCCAATCAATGCCCAATTGGGCAGCCCAATCAATGCCCAACTGGGCTACTGTCTGGGCTGTAACGGTCAGCCCAACGAATGTCCAGATAGAGGTAACAAGCTGGGCCTTAGTTGAGCAGCCCACTTTATGCCCAATTAATAAAAAAAGGGGTAGAATTATTGAACTCCTAAAGTTAAAAGTAATAAACAATGAATATTTGTTAGTATTTTTTTTAATTTGACGCTTCCTCATGATTTAAAAACTCTTAGCATCCTCTTATTTCTTCTGAAATCCATTCCAGTCTCTTCCAACAGTCAGCTCAGTCCTAAAAGCACCTGAAGTATGGGAAACAGCACAAAGCGATCTCTTGTTATGTTCATTTCTACAAAGTAAAAACAAAAAAGCTTTGTAAAAATAACCCCATTTTATGGAAGCTTGAATGGATTCGACTACAAGAAAAAACGGCGTTCGCAACGAGAGAGCTCGTTTGCGGCGTTGCGGCTCACACAGCCGCACAGTGCACACGTTAGGCAATAAAGGCGGGGTTTTCAAAATTATAAAATGCTTAGTTTAGAAAAAATATGTTATCATTGTTGTTTCACTTGAAAATGTTACAATACTCTGCTGATCTGTTTGTTATTGTATGAACAATAATAAATGGTCAGAAGTTCTTTTTAAGGATGAGAGAAAAAAACCTCAGGAAATCAATGTACTTTAACATTTTCCAACAAAATATAATAAACAATCAATATTCGTGAATAATTCATTTACTATGTAATTTTATAGATTAAGAATTCTTTTCATTCATGTGAATGAAATAGGACTCCTAAATTCTACTCGAATCGCTCATTATTTTGCAACCCGTTTGCCTAATTCATTATTCGCACGGCGTTTTCTGTTTATCAGAATTATCTTGATTTATTTATTTATTCTAAAACGGATACAGTTTACAATAACTTTACCGAAGTGAATAGCAGCTGACCACAGCCGATATTATATCTCTCTACTGCCCTCTATCGATATAACTGGACCCAGTGGACACCGGGACATCTTAAAGACATCCTTAGAATTTACCTCTATGCCATGTGACTTGACATCTTTAGGACATCCTTTGGATCTTTTTATATCTTTAAAAGGTTCTCAGGACGTCCTCAAGACCTCTGTTAAAAGATTTTCATAAGACAACTTGAGGACTTGTGTGGCCATTGGGGAATTACATTTTGTGCGACCAGACTCGCTTGATCCAATAGTGCTTACTTTGGGCGTTCTCCGGGTGATCCCAATTTAAGCCCAATCAAGTAAAAAATCAAGCACTGTTCGGTTTTATCTACATAAGTTTTGACAATTCAAATTTCGGAATAATTGGAATAGTTTCAGGATTTGGCTGGGATTGCATCCACTAACTCTTACGATTAAAATAATCTGTCAATTAATTTATGATGCCCACTATCGGCGTTCTATGGGTATGCCCAATGTAAGCCCAATTAGGAAATCAAAAACTAAATCGGCTTTATCAACATAAATTTTAATAATTAAAAATTCGAAATTTTTGAAAACGTTCCAGAATTTTGATGAGATTGCACTCACTTACTTATTTTATTAAAATAACGTGTTAATTAATTTAAAACACAAACTATGGACGTTCTATGAGTATGCCCAATGAAAGCCAATCAAGAAATCAAACACTGATCGGCTTTTTCAAAATGAGTTTTGATGCTTGAAAATTCGAAATAATTGGAAAAGTTTCAGGATTTTAGCCGGATTGCATTCACATAATTATTTAAATAAAATAATTTGTGAATTAATTTCATTTTTTTTAATTGGGCTGCCCAGTTGTTGCCCGACTGGTTTGCTCCGATAGAGCCCACTTTGGGCGTTCTATGGGTAAGCCCAACGTACGTCCAAGCACAGAATCAAACACTCACCGGCTTTATCAACAAAAGTTTTGATCATGGACATAGGAAACAAGGGTCTAGGCATGCCATTGCGGGGGAGATGCAATGAGGGGGGAGGTCCGCCACCTTTTGATATCCGGCGACAAACATGGCAGCGCCTACATGTTTATATTTTCATGGACAGTTTGTCGGCAAAAATTCTCGTGCGCCTTATTAAATGGCACATCGTAAGATGGCGGCTCTCCCCGCTCATGGAATTCTCCCCCCTCCCGTGGATTCAACCCCGCTCGCCACAGTTAGGATGGCATGCCTAGTCCCGTGTTTCCTATGTCCATGGTTTTGATAATTACAAATTCGAAATAATTGGTAAAGATTCAAGATTTGGGTTAGATTGCACCTACGTAATTATTTAATTAAAATAATTTGTGAACTAATTTAACTTTTTGTTAATTGGGCTGCCGAGTTGGGGCCCAATTGGCGCCCAGTTATTAGTTGGACTGATTTCCACATGGGACGAAGAAGCAAAACTGTTATATTAATACTCATACTATCTCTACCGATAGAAATCTCTGAGTATTCTCTAGCAAAATAGCCTGACCCATTTGAGACTATAAACACAGTCGATTTAAGCGATTTAGTCTCCGAGATAGTCTGAGGGATTTGGGTCCTTTTCGAGGTCCTTTTAGATCCTTTTAAGAGTGGTGCGACGGTAATATAATTTTCCTTTTGTATTCGTCACATACCGGGCGGGCAGAGTTATTTACAGCAGTTGGCCGTCGCTAATCCGACTCTCCCTTTTTAAATTTCTCTTCAAATTATTAACACTTTTTTTTAATTAATGAATTTTCTCATTATACTTATTTATAATTATAACTTATATACTAATATACAATTTTCTAGTTGGATTAAAAAATGTTGTCTTTTTTGGCGTATCTCATTCCATTTACGAGAAACGTCGTATTAATTCCAATTTTAGGCATTTAAAAAAAAGTTAGATACCTGAAATCATCGAAACCCGTAGACTCCGAATTATTATGTTTTAGGCTGTTAACTGTGAAATTAAAAAAATATACTTCTAAATTTTAATCCGAAAGCTTAGCAAAGGACCCTTGAGTGTCGGCTACTTTATTGATATAGCCTATCTGCTTGTTATTTATGATCGTATTTCTATTTCAATTTCGGGAAGGAAATTTTAAAGCCTATAAAACATTTAAAAGAACTACCTGGACCTTTAAATATATTTACTTGAGTGCCTGCGGAGAATTTCTCTGAGCTTCTCTGACCCTAGAGAATCTTTAGAATATACTCAAAGATTTCTATCGGTAGCGATATTCTGTTTTTGAAAAGGATACTTTCTTCTAAGCTCGAGGGGGGGCATAAGGGAACAAGTCATTCGAAAAGATTTATCACGGGCTATTAGTATACTGTTACAGCCAATAGTGACACTTGTTAGCCTTTCCAGCCAACAACTGCATTCTGGTGAGCCCAGCTTCACTTGTACGTGTACTATTCTTACACATGTACAAAAGTGCAACAGTGACAGATATTCAAAATAAATTATCTTCATCCGCTTATGTGCGTTTCTTGTCTTTTGGTAACGGCAAAACTTTTTCCAGCTGTCAAGTGAAATGAGTGAGTAAAAGAAGTGCAATGTAATTCATACTTTTAGTTTAGTCAATAACATCAGATTGCGATTATGAAAGGAGTCCATTTATGAAAGTGATAAGTATGGAATTTAATGAAATGATATGAACGTGCGATTTTGCAAATGAAATCTATACTTACCATTTTCATAAAGAACTTCTTTGATTGCCACAATCTTATTAAACCCACTTGACTTATGTATTCACTTAACAAAAGTATTAATTATTATAGTTTATACCTTTTAACACTCATTCCACTTGACAGCTCAAAAAAGTTTTTCCGGCAGCAAAAGAAAAAAAGCTCGAATAACCTGATAAACCTACTTTATTTTAAAAAGCTGTTTCACTCGCACTTTTTCCGTGTGTGAAAATATGACAACGTGGCACTTGCAATTATAACATTTAAAAAAGATTTGTTTTCTACCAAGTACTTACATTTTCCAAATGAATAGTTTTACTTTTAACTGAATAGTTGAATTTCCTAAAAAAAATAGTTAGATTAGCAACCAAAAGTATGAATTTTCAACAATAAAGTGTATTTGCTCTCTACCAAATACTTTTTATTTCATATCAATTTTATATATTTTCGATCCAAAAAGACAAATTCTCAACAAAACGTGGGATAGTTGATATCTCGATAAACAAAATTTCAATTTACGAAAAACCAGTTCGATTCTGCCCAAAAAACGAATCTTCACCAAACCGTATTTATTTTAACACGAGTTCTACATTCAACCAAATAGTTGAATTTTCAAATAAAAAGATGTATATATTCAACCACAAATAATTTCGTAACCAAGAAGATCCATTTACTACCAAAAAAGATGAGTTTTCGAGAAAACATATGCTTTTGAACGATATACTTGTATTGTTTTGAACAAAATAAGAATCTTCAACGATAGTATGAAAATTAATCTAAACTGGTGATTTACCAACGAAACAATGAATTTTAAAACACACAGTTGAATTTTCAACCTAAAACATAAATTAATTAACAAAAAGATTCATTTTCAACAAAATACATTTATTTTTATCTACAAAAGATAAATTGTCAATAAATAGGTGTAATAAATCATGTTTCGTTACAAAAATAAGTTTTCCTAACGCACGCACGAAATGTTCGATTTTCGACGCATGTATTGCGTGCGGTAGGTGCTGCCCTTGCGCTATTTGAGTAAGATTACTTTTTCTTGCTGTTACGCTTGCACATTTCGAGTCAGAATTACTTTCCAGGACTGTCGGAATCATAACCTCACTTCATTATGATTTGACGCTTGAAAGACTGGTTGTGAGTAGTGATTAGTTATTGGACATACTCGAAGTGATAAGTTACCATAAATTACTGATAAATTAACAAAAATTGCCGATAAATGACCGAAAATTTTGGAAACTTTTAGAAATCTGAAATTATTGGTAATTTGATCATTTTTCATAAATTTCTTAAAATTTTGGAAATTTATCCAATTTTTCAACAACTTTAGGAAGTTTTTGAAATTTATCAAATTTTCAGAAATTGTTGAAATTTATCAAATTTCCAGAAATTTTTTAAATGTTTGAATTTCCTCCAAAAAGCTTCAGATACACTAAATTTCTATACATTTTCGGTAATTTACAAATTTACCAAAAATTTCCGGAATTTTTGTAATTTTAGCATAAATTTCCAAAAATTACAATACATTTTCAAAAAATTGGTTTTTATTGTTTCTCAAATCGAAAATTTCCCGCATTTGTTAGAAAAGATATCGTGTGCTACAGGAGCTAAAAGTAGGCAGTTGAAACTCTTGTGAAGTTTACAGTACTTGCCATCGGCTCATCTGCAAGTCGTCTCTGGCTCGTACAGCTAACTTCACACTCGTATGGAACTGCCTACTTTCCGCACTTGTACCATAATATACTATTTCAACCACGAATATTAAATTTCTTTAAACAATATACAATTTGCACAAAAAGTGGAATAATTGCAATTTCAGTTACATATGTTAAATTGTTAAATCAAGTTATCCATCTTTCTTCCATATTTGTTGTCGTAGAATCTGAGAAGAGAGGATAAGTTACGAAAGCTCTCGACAGAAATGGAACGGATTAACCGATTGTCTTCTTCCTTTTTTTAATCCTTTCGTCGTTATCTAATGCATCTAATGCATCTAATGCAGAATATTGAAATTAAATTCCTTAATATTTCAATGATTTTTTATTTCTCTCAGCCGGTTCTTATCACTAACAATGAGAAGGTTGAGTGAGGCATGACAGGCACTCAATCAAATCCTAAGCTCGATCCTGGGTTTTTATGACGTTTTAAGTATCGTCGAAAAAACAACAATCTAGTTTCATTCGGAAATGATCTGCCCTAAATTTCTTTCACCATATGTACACTCATGGTGGCCATTTTCTACTTTCCAGGCACACAAAATGCATTACATTTTCAATTAATTGGCATAAAACAAGAACCAGGCAATTTTTTCGAAAAAAGCTCTCTAGTCCGTCCTGTATTTAGGCATTT
Organism: Belonocnema kinseyi; assembly: GCF_010883055.1. Taxonomy (NCBI): domain Eukaryota; kingdom Metazoa; phylum Arthropoda; class Insecta; order Hymenoptera; family Cynipidae; genus Belonocnema; species Belonocnema kinseyi. The sequence continues at coordinate 115,356,192 of NC_046662.1, read as the reverse complement.
ATATTCTACGTTTGAAATATGAAATCATACAATTCAGAATTGTAGGAGAAAAGCTTGTCAGAGTAATACATGGGCTCATTTTTAAACCAGGAGAAGCACCTTAAGGTCCTTTATCAAAATGTCTAATCGCGTTCGAATTTTGAGGCCGCACGGTTTATTTGAATAGTTACTGTAAATTCAAAAAAGCATTCATGAAAATCGGTTAATATTTGCAGTAATAACGTGTTAGTTTGTAGAAAAAAGAGTATTGTGTTTTGAATGTGTAGGCTGCACGGTTGAATATTTTTGACTTATTTTTTGCATACGCCATCTAAATTATTATATCTTGAAGCACACAGAGCCGATTTTTTTTATAAAATCATTACATTATGGATTATAATCTAGATTATACGCGCCGAAAATACATATACAGCTAACTCTGCGTGTTACTACTACTGTTCTTCCTTTTTTGATTATTAAACAAAATATAAACATTTTATCAAAAAATTGGCTCTGCTTGCTTCAAGATATGGTTATTTAGATCAGGTATGCAAAAAATTAGACAAAAATATACATCCTCGTGGACTCCGAATTCAGACGCGGTTGTCATTCTCACATCCGTAATAACAACAAATTAACACTTTGACTATTATGAGATAACGGTCTGTTACAAAGACTGTCATTATAAAATCGTGGATCAATTTATTTTTCATGCGAAAACTCAATTTATTTATATAATTACAAACAAATGAGTAAAAAATTTAGGAAAATTGTTTAACGTGTGCAGGAATAATGGACGTCTTTAGGGAATTTAGCCTGACTTGTTTAAACAATTATTAATTATTTTTACAATCGTTTCCCCCTTTAAGTTATAGGAATCGTGAAAGGTTATTTTCCTCAGAATATTTAGTACATTAAAAAAAATCATTTGTTTAAACAATTGTTTCCCGTACATCGTAAAAAAATACTGTTTACTGCAATTGATGGCACAAACGATTCCTACGACTAACACAGGGAGATAATGGTGAAAGTAGATAATAATTGTCTAAACAACTCAGATTAAATTTCCTAAGGATGCCCATTATTCTTGCACACGTTAAAAAAATTCCTGAATCTTCTATTCACTTGTTTGTAATTATATAAATTAATTGATTCTACGCGTCAAAAATAAATTAATCCACCATTTTATAACGACAGTTTTTGTAACAGTGCGTTATCTCATAATAATGAAAGTGTTATTTTGTCGTTATTACGGAAATCAGAATGACAATCGCGTCTGAATTTTGAGTCTGCATGGTTGAAAATTTTTGTCTAATTTTTTGCATATCTTATCTAAAAAACCATATCTTGAAAAAATCAGAGTCATTTTTTTGATAAAATGTTTATATTTTGTTTAATAATCAAAAAGGGAAGAACAGTAGTAGTAACACGCAGTGTTAGTTGTATATGCATTTTCGGCGCGTATAATCTAGATTATAATCAATAATGTAATGGTTTTATAAAAAAAACCGGCTCTACGTACTTCAAGATATGAGAATTTAGACAGCGTATGCAAAAAATGAGTCAAAAATATTTAACCGTGCGGCCTACAAATTCAAAACAGAATACTCGTGTTTTTTACAAACTACCACGTTATTACTGCAAATATTAACCGCTTTTCATGAATCTTTTTTTCAATTTATTGTAATTATATAAATCAATTAATTCTGTTAATCAAAATTAAATTAATCAATGATTTCATAATGTTAGTTTTCCTAACTGGACGAAATCTCGCAATATTGCCCGGCATTCATTCGTTCCGTGTCTTTCATCACCCTGCGGGGAGTCTGCTGACTTAAGTTTGAAGCACTCATTAAGTGTCACAGCTATTGTTCTCTATTTTGATTATTAAACAAAATCTAAACACTTCATCGAAAAACCGGCTCTGCTTGATTTAAGTTATGGTGATTTAGGTAGGGTGTTACTCTTTACTTTTTCTTCCATCACACTCACTCAAGCTTTGCCGAATTACATGTACATATTTCAGGCTAGAGATTGAAATATAATTAAACTGTATGTTATTAAGTATT
>NC_046662.1:115350331-115354044 GCF_010883055.1 Belonocnema kinseyi | reverse complement strand
AGGGAGCTCTTCTTAATATTTTGACACCAAAATCATGTCGATACACCTTACCGACTGCGAGTAAAGCCACCCACGCTTTAACTTGACAGACTGTATATACCAATCATTTCAATATCCTCACTCACATATTTTTGGAGAATTTTGTACAGGTGAATCACTATCCGTTTAACGACAATCTCTAAGAGTAATAAGTCGGTAACGTAGCTTGAATGCAGTAAGACAAGTGGTGTACATACCATATTTTTAAACGATTTTCAACTCTTTTGATATCAACTTAAAAAATATTTGCCCTGAAATGCTTGGATAGGGGGTTTCACATTCTTTCCGTAAATCTTAGTTTGGGGTATCTACTTTAACAATTGTAAGGTTAAAATGTGGGGTAATGCCTCGTCAGGGTGTGCAGCGATTCTCAAAATCGAAATCCAAGGTCTTTTCTAGATTTTCCAGTTCAAGAAGTCAAGTTTTTCCAGGCGCCCTTTTCTTGACATCAAATAAAGAAATACATAACCATTTATTATAAATGTAAAAAATGAGCCATTTCCTTTTTTTTTGCCAAACATTTTTGAAGAAAATAAAACCATAAATAAAATCTTACTTTTTTGCTAACATAAGTCGTCTTTGAAATCCTTGAAATCTGTGACATCTTTGTAAAATCTTGAAATTTTTATAGAATCTTTTGGAATATCTTCAAATTTTTGTAAAACATTTGAAACTTTGAAACCTGAAATCTTTGTGAAATCTTTTATGTTTGGTTAGAATATTTTTAATCTTTTAAAAAAGTGTAACATTTTCGAAAATTTTTGAAGTCTTTTATATTCGATCAAAATCGTTAAAATATTTGAAATCATTTAAAATCGTTGGAATATTTTGAAATCTGTTGTACTTTATTCTTTTCAAACCTTTGAAATTCTTGCATTTCTCTGCAATTTTGATCAAACCTTTAAAAGATTTGTGAAATCTTTTTAAAATCTTTTGACATAATTAAAATATTTTTAATTTGCGTAAAATCTTTTGAAATCTCAGAAATCTGATTTGCTATACCTTTTTAAAAATGTTCAAGTAATGTTTTCTAATCTGGTGTACACTCAAAATCTGAGTTGTAAAACTGATTCTGTAATTTGATTTGATTCTTTATTGAGACTACCCAACAGTTTTAAAAACCCAATTGCAGGGTTGTATACAATATTTATAAACTTTTATCATGAGCCTATTCATAGTAATATATTCTATATATAACATAATATATTTATATTCTATTTCATCTAATTATAGCTCTTCTAAACTTAAATTGGTAGTAGTTAGTAATTTAGGTGTCAAAATCTATCATAGAATGACAACAGCTGCATACTCTAACTTAGACCGCACAAAAGCAATGTGCTAAGTCGTGAGAGACATTGTATTGCTCATGTGTTTGCACGAGCGCAAAGTAAAACCTAGCATTTGGTTCGCCGATTATACAATATAGCTGATGTGCAAATGGAATTTTAGGCGACGTAAACCCTTTTTATTTTATTACCGTCAAGTTCATATGTGAAGTAAATTGGAGTTATACACCTAGAGAATGATATAACTTGACATTTTTCAATGTTCATATCCAACCCCATTCCTGTACACTATTAAAGAAACTTCAATAGAGTGACCTGTAGCGCTACACAATTTCTTATACAAGTGACCTCAATATAAAGTTTGCTGTCATCCATAAAAAGAAATTCGTTCAAATCCATTGAGTTTTCTACATCATTAAAAAATATTGTAAACAATGTTGGTCTAAGATTCGAACCTTGAGGGATACGCGGCGTAGGAATGAACGCTTTCGAACTATATCCTGAAAATTGAACAAAATGTTCCCTATTTATCAGAAAATTCTGCAGCATTAATGTCAGATTACCTGGAATGTCGTTCGATTGAAGCCTCTGAAAACATAAGGTCTAATCGAGGATGAAATGAAGCCCGCTAGACATGATTCTAGAATTTTAGAGAAATTGTTGATGATTGCAATAGGACGATAATTTTTCCAATCAGCCTTATTTACCAGATTTATTAAATGGGCATACTTTAGCTTGTTTCCAAATTTTAGGATAGATCGCTTTATCAAGAATTCGATTGAAAATAAAACAGAGTGGATTTGCTAAGGAATTTGCACATGATTTGATAAGAAAACTGGGTATTAAATCAGTACCCGCAGTTAGTTTTTCTGGTAAAGAAATTATTCTAAGTCTTACATCAGAAACATCATGTTTGTGTTTTAGGCCCATTTGATCTTTTTAATAAAGATATAGTAGGAAGTCTTGACTGGCTAGCGGGAACATAAACACTGCTAAAGTATTCTGCAAAATTGTTTAGAATCATAGTTGGCTTAGTTAGCGTAATTCTGTTATAGTGCATAATGCCCGGAAGCCTAGTTTCACTTCTCATACCACTCACGCATAAGCAACGTTTTTTAGACCCTTTTTCCAGCGCTTCTTCCGAATCAGAATTTTATTTATTAAAATCTCTTTTAATCAATCTGTTTACCTGCGATTTTATTGACGAAAAACTATGTAACAACAGTCCAGCTTTTGTATTCTTAGTTTTCATCCTTAATTTCTCTTTATATTCAAATTCACCAATTAATTTCTTTTTTCTTTGAATACCAAGCAGGGAATTGACCCATTTGTTCATGAGAAGTGAATTTGGGCACCGTTCCTTCTATTGCTCGGAATAGATTAGTATAAAGAAAATGGTACGCTTCTTCTACGTCAGTAAAATTGTACATATTAATCGAATCTAATTCCTTTATCTTTGTTGATACTTTATATATGTCGGTTTTTCTACAATTATATCTAATATTAGTGAAGCCTGTAAAATGAAAGTTATTAGAAGATTTTAATCTAGAAATAGCAAGGTTAATACGTATTGCTGGATGATATGGGTCCTAACTAACCATAGGGTCGGTACAATTCACTCCACAGTGGTAGAAACTCAAAAAAACTAGATCAAGACAGCACCCATCCTTATTAACAACATTATTAACTTTTATTATTTCTAGATTCACATGTGTGGAGTTCAAGAGAGATGATTTCATCTCGTACAATAAACAATTTTGCAATGACCAAAAGTTTCTGTTATTAAAATCTCCTAAAATTAGGAGATGAGCGTTAAAGTGTAAGAAACAATCTTCTAATATTTATAAGAAATCGAAAAAAAACTAATGTTTAAGTTAGGTGGTGTGTAAATATTCCTTACTATAAAATAGGTACAATTTCTACAGACCTTCACTGCTACAATATTCAATTGAGGTACGTAATTTACAATAGGATATACACTAACTTCATGTGATTTAAATTTGTTGTTTATTGCTACTAACACTCCACCCCTAATTCCGTGCTCACGGTCAGGCCTGTACCAAGTGAATTTATTTTCAATAAAATATTCTACTGAACAAATGTGAGGCTTTAGCCACGTTTCTGATAATGCAAACACATCTTACAAATATAAATACAGGAAAGTTTTAACTTGCCTTACTATCTCTGAGCCTAAATCATTCAAATCGAACCCGAAAATTGTCTCAAACCGGCCAGGCTATTTCGCCTGAGAATACTCTGAGATTTCTATCGGTAGGGTGTTACTCGTTACTTTTTCTTCCATCACACTCACTCAAGCTTTGCCGAATTACATGTACATATTTCAGGCTAGAGATTGAAATATAATTAAACTGTATGTTATTAAGTATT
>NC_046662.1:115347198-115350231 GCF_010883055.1 Belonocnema kinseyi | reverse complement strand
GTTTACATTTTGTTTAACAATAAAATGGGACAGAACAATGGAGAAAATTTTCAGGGACACTAAGTGTAGCCGTATGTGGATTCTCGAGGCACTCTTCATCGATCCTCGTAAAACTCACGAGGCAGACTCCCTGGAGCGCTATGAATTGCTCGAAAATCATGACCCTTTCATTCTTATCTGATGCAGACCAGTTAAAAAACTGAACTCAGAAAGTCATAGTTTGATTCAGTTTTAATTAGCAGAATTAGTTTATTGACATAATTTGAAGAAATTGTGAAATGATTCATGAAAATCGGTTAATATTTACAGTAATTCTGAAAACATTGAATCTGAATAATGAGTATTCAATTGAATAGTACTGACTAAGAAGTCTTAATAAATAACTCCAAAAAATAAGCCATAATAAATGTACGTATTTAATTAAAACAAAAGTTGAGGTTCAAGATATTAGCGGTAAATCCGAGGTGTGTTCAAAAAATAGGGTGACCTTAGGGTTTTCTCAAAAAATATTCATTTATTCCTCAATATTTATGTTGTCCACTTCAAAGCAATCCCCCTCAGATATAATACACCTGTTCCAACGCTTTTTCCAACCATCGAAGCACTTCTGATAATCATTTTGTGATATAGCCTTGAGTTCTTTCAGCGATGCAGTTTTTATCTCCTCAATTGTTGAAAATCGATGTCCTTTCATGGGTCTCTCCAGTTTTGGAAAAAGAAAAAAATCACTGGGGGCCAAATCCGGTGAATATGGAGGCTGAGGCATGACGGTGGTTCTGTTTTTGGTCAGAAAATCTTTCACAAGCAACGATGAATGAGCAGGTGCATTATCGTGATGCAAAAGCCACGAATTGTTTTTCCAAAGTTCCGGACGTTTTTTGCGTATGGTCTGTCACAAACGGCGCATAACTTGAAGGTAATACTCCTTATTGACCGTACGACCTTGTGATAAGAATTCTTGATGCACTACGCCACAGTAATCAAAGAAGACAGTGAGCAAATCCTTCACATTTGACCGAACTTGACGTGCTTTTTCGGTCTTGGAGACTCAGGATACTTCCACTGAGACGATTGGGCTTTAGTTTCGACGTCATAACCATATACCCACGATTCATCCCCAGTTATAACCCTTTTAAAAAAATCAGGATCATTATTGACTTCATTCAACATCTCTTGAGCGATGGTCATGCGATGGATCTTTTGATCAAAATTAAGCAGTTTTGGGACAAATTTCGCTGACACACGTCTCATGCCCAAAACGTCCGAAAAGATAGAATAGCATGAGTCAACTGATATGCCAACATCTTCAGCAACTTCTCTGATAGTAATTCTGCGATTTTCCAACACTATTTCTTTCACTGCTTGAACGTTTTCATCTGTTGTTGACGTGCTGGGACGTCCAGGGCGAGGTTCGTCTTCGACACCCTCTCGGCCTTCTTGGAACAGCTTGTACCACTCATACACATTTTTCTTACTCAGAATAGACTCACCGTATGCAACTGTCAACATTTCAAGAGTTTTAGAGCTCTGGATTCCATTTTTCACACAAAATTTAATGCAAACTCTTTGCTCCATTTTTTTCGAAAGAAGAAAATCGCCGTGCACACCAAACCCTTCTAACCTTTTACGCCTCTGCCAGAAAAACAACACGAGCTATATAGTCAAAACTGTGAACATATGATCGTGACGAGTGTACCAACACAACAAAACAAAAAATTTAAAACTTGAATGTCCGTAGCCCGCGAAAATTGAAAATTCACCTTACTTTTTGAATACACCTCGTATTTTATTCAAATATAAATGGATAAAATTATTACAATTGATGTTTGTCAAAGATGTAACAGCATTGTTCAACTAAAGATTTTCACACCTTTGTATATTTATACATACCCATAAATGAATAATTGTATAATTTTTAAACCTTTAATAAATATGTTTAATACATTTGTACTTGTTTCAACAATTTGTAATTACTTAAGAAGTTTTTTTTTCGATAACTTAAAAGAAAGCAATGTAAACTTGAATGCGTAAATTTATTCTTATGGCTGTATAAGGGTGAATTAAAATTTTTTTTAAGAGGTCAACTACCCCCCCCCCCCCACTTCCCCATTTCATTCCAAATCCGAAAAATAAATTCGGTAATTTTTCATTTTTTTATTTCTTTATTTTAACAGGTGCCGGTTTTGACTTGAAGTTTCCCATGTAAAACTCATACGGAAAAATCACTTTTTTGAGTTTTTATAATAATTTTTTAGGGTTTGAAAAGTGTGACGGAAAGTATAGGGAACTGTAAAGTGTAGAACATTACCCAACGAAAAATTTCACGTATCAGACATATGGATTTGACATCCCTACACACCCCCACGAGTACCTGAAAACTACCCTTGAAACCAAAAATGTTAATTCTTCATGAAATCGACCTTTTGAGCACTATATTCTTGCCTTTTTTTACATAAAGTTATTAATATTCATCTGGTGCAATATTTATCATCATTGTTTAATTAATTTTCAATTATTAAACAAATGGAATTTGTTTCGATAATTTTGTTTTTGAACATTGGTTTTTTATCTAACAATGATTACTATTGGTCTAGTAGAATATTTATTAAGATTATGTCATTAATTTTCAATTATTTAAATAAATGGAATTTGTTTAAATAATTTCAATGTCAAGTTATCGGCAAAGAGTACACTTCTGTATATAGTTCAATGTTTCCATAATTACTGTAAATATTAACCGATTTTCATGAATCATTTCACAATTTCTTCAAATTATGTCAATAAACTAATTCTGCTAATTAAAACTGAATCAAACGATGACTTTCTGAGTTCAGTTTTTTAACTGGTCTGCATCAGATAAGAATGAAAGGGTCATGATTTTCGAGCAATTCATAGCGCTCCAGGGAGTCTGACTCGTGAGTTTTACGAGGGTCGATGAAGAGTGCCTCGAGAATCCACATACGGCTACACTTAGTGTCCCTGAAAATTTTCTCCATTGTTCTGTCCCATTTTATTGTTAAACAAAATGTAAAC
>NC_046662.1:115339685-115347098 GCF_010883055.1 Belonocnema kinseyi | reverse complement strand
AATGTTTTCTTCAAATTTATTTTTTACAGCAGCGAATTGAGATTCACATACAACTCACAGGTGTGTCTTTCTTTATAAGAAATGTACTAAAGAGTATTGTAGGTATTTATTTTTACCAAAATAAATATTTTTTAACCTACTAGTTTAAAACAGTTTAAAAAGAACAAATTTATAAAAGAAATTCAAACCAAAATGTCGAATTTTCAACAAATAAAGATTTTTTACTCATAGCAGAAATAAAAGATTTTCTAAATTGTTAAACCTTTAAGCCAAAAGACGAATTTCCCCTACAAAAATTGGATTTAAAAATATATATATGTATATATGTATATGAATTCATCCAAACTTAATTTTTTACGAAACTGATACATTTTTACTGGAAAAACATGAAATTTCAAACCAAGAAAATGTTTTTTTTAACCAAAAAAGGACAATTTTTAAATAAAAAAGGTTCATCTTGAAGAAACGTAAGACCAAATTACATTTTCAATTAAAAAATTAATTTGAAACAAAAAAAGGCTTTTCCAATAAAAAGTTAAATTTCCAATGTAAAAAGATACACCCCCAACTAAAAAGTAACATACTTTATATTTCAATAAAAAAATGACGAAATTTTTTTTTTTTAATGTCAACCAAAATTACAAATTTTCTACAATTGTTCTGCTTAATTGATATACTTGGCTTCACTAAAAAAAAAATGAGTTTTAAACAATGTAGTTGAACTTTTACTTTTCAATTAAAAAAAAATGGAACTCCTACTATAAAACACATTAATTTTTAAATCAAGATCCATAAGTAATGGAATATATATTAAATATCTGAATTGTTAAATATTGAAATTTTTTAACATAAAATTAATTTCTACGACAAAAATTGAATTTTCAATCCAAAAAGACTAATTTTTAACTAAAGAAAGACCAAAAATATTTATTTGCAAAAAAGTTAAATTCTCAACCATTTAGTTCAATATTTATCCAAAAAAGATACAAATTTGTACGAAAACAGATGTATTTTTTTAAACGAGACTTTTCAACATGAAAATATAAATTTTAAACAAAAACTAAATTTCCTATGAAATAGTTAAATTTTTAACAGAGCAGTAGAATTTTCAATTATACAGTTACATTTTTATCAAAAGAAGATAAAATTTCTCTTAAAGCAGATAAATTTTTAGTATAAAAAAATTTAATTTAAATTTTTATCCAGAAAAAAATTTTCGTTTTTTTCAACACCAAAATATTAAATGAAAACAAAAATTAAATTTTCTGCGAAATATTCAAATTTTCAATAGAACAGCAGAATTTTCAACAAAAAAGGATGATTTTTCAACAAAATTGTCGAATTTTCAACCAAAAAGTTGCATTTCCATTTAAGAAAGATGAAATTTCTTCTAAAACATATGAATTAAAAAAAACACTAACAAAATTGTAAAATTTCTATCCGAAGAAGATTCCACTCCATTCTCCAATATCCAAATAAGAATTGTAAACAATAAGTTAAATTTTTGCTACAGAATCGAATTTTTAGCCAAAAAGCATGAATTTTTAACAAAATTGTTAAATTTTCAAACAAACAATTATATTTTTGTCTAAGAAAAATGAAAATTTTAATACGACAGGTGAATTTTGGAATCAGAATGACAAATTTTCAAAAAAAAGAGTAGAATTTTCATCGACAAAGATTTTCATAGACTTTTCAAGACAAAAAAACGAATTCTAACCAAAAAGTAAATTTTCTACTAAATAGTTTAATTTTCATCAACACAGTTGCAGTTTTATCTAAGAAAGATGCAATATATATATATACTATTGGTATACATACTAAAAAATATGAACTTTGAAATAAAAAAGACAAATTTTCAGAAAAAATAGTGTTTATCCAAAAAAGAACTCAGTCGACTTATCAGCAAGAAAATAGGAATTTTAAGCAAAAGGTTAATGTTCTACGAAAAGAGTTGAATTTTTAAAACTAATAAGATGTATTTTTTATAAAACAATTGCATTTGCAACCCAAAAGGATGATCTTTTGAGCAAATTCTTAAATTTTCAACCATATAATAAAATTTATAACTAAAACTATGATCTTCAGTAGAAAGTTTGTGTAAATTTGCAAAATTTACGTACATTATTGAAGGACCCCATCCCTTACCTTTCTCAATGTCAATGTCCTGTGGTGTCAGGATTAAACCAGAATGAACGCTAATAAAGTTCATAAGATTTTCATTATTTATCCCAAAAAGCATTTTTTGCATAAAACTAAACTTCATTTCATTCAAAAGGAGAAATTAAACAAATAGTTTCCATATAAAATTCGAAAAAAAATTATGTTCCTTGAATACAATTTTTATAAATATCACATTTGAATTGTAATTATGAAATTAATTTTAATGAAACCTAAGATTCCCAATCCTGATATTGCTATTTGTCTAAGCGTCTTAATCCAAAGAGAATTAGAAGAAAATTGAGAAACTTAAGAAATACTAAAACTCGAAAATCCAAGGGTACCGAGAATATGAATGCAATATACATAGATATACTACAGATACATCTTGGTAAAGAAAGTTTGAAGGCTTGGACCCTTGAGCGCGCATGTGTTTTCATTGCGATGGCCGGAGGAAGCAGTAGAAAGGCCTGCCGGAGTGCTGCCGGAGTGCTGCCGGAGTTTGCAGGAGAAATTCGGCAAATTGCGGTAGTGAGCTACTGCAACTTCGGCGGGCAGAAAAGTACCGGCCGGAGTTTGCAGTAGGTCCTGCGAACCTCCTGCGGGCAGTAGGTACTGCTTCGCCGGAGTGTGCAGGAGGCTGGAGGGCAGTAAGCAGTAGGTATGCTACTGCTCGTCCCATCTCTGGTTATCAGTCCATTTCTGTATGTTGAGGGAAAGGATACTCCACAGAGGATCCTCATAGTATTCACGCATAGTAATCCTTTCGTTTCACGCAACAAAAACTAAAAAAAAACAGCAATATCAACTTTTAAATTGGTGAAATTCGGATTCTACTTAAAAATCTTCATTAGAAGGTTACGGAGTAATCGCAATAGTTTTTTGCAACAGTAAAAAGTTAAAAAAAATATATAACACCAATAACGCCTGTTGACTACTACTTACAGATGATGCGTTTGAAGTGTAGCAATCAACAAGCGTTATACAGGTATGTCTTATATGTTCTCAAAGCTTTTACTGTTGCAAAAAAACTATTTAGATTACTCCGTGACCTTCAAATGAAAATTTTTAAGTAGAATCCGAATTGCACGAATTTAAAAGTTGATCTTGCTGTTTTTTGAGTTTAGTTGGAAGAGATACTATAAGGATACTCTGTAGAGTATCCTTTCTGTTCACTCGGTCCGCTAGGGTAAAGAAGAAAGGTCTAAAAAAAAGCCTGAGTATACTGTCGATGGCCAAGTTAAAATCAGTTGCGAGAAGGGCGTCTTTGAGAAAGGTTACGAGTCAGGCTGGAGCGAAGAAATATTCCTAATAAAGCGAGTTATAACTAATCGAATACAATCAGGTTTTGTTTATTAGTTGAAAGATTTAGCAGAAAAAGAAATTGAATTACTTTTTTACCAACAAAAATTTATTGGCGTTAAGAATAAAGATATAGCTGAGGAGGAACTTAAGATTGAAAAAATATTACAGTCTAAAGCCAAGGCAAACGAGAAACAACTTCTTGTTAAGTAGATGGTTTATCCTGACAAATTTAATTCGTGGATTCCAGCTACAAATTTAAAAACATTGTAAAAATGAATGCCGATCAATTTTCCATTATTTTACTAAACAATAGTAGTATGAAATATTTTCCTAAAACACAACTTCCAATTTTATGACACAACTGCAACATGACATTCGGTTACACGGGCAGTGGGCGTAGCATTCACAGAAATAAAACTTAGACGTACATTTCTTCATGTAAGATATGATCATTCATGTCCAAACCGCATTATGCGTATTAATGCGCGGACTGAAGGGGAGAAATACCCACAACATGATGGTAAAAGTAAAAATATACAATCCGTTGAGAAATATATTGAACTTATTCACACATGTAATATGCCCGTTAGTGAAGATAAGAGACTAAATTATAAAAATATGAGAGAAAAGATAGAAGATTTGATAGAACTTTTTGTCATGAAAGAAGACTTGTAAGATGAAGAAAAGCCTATTATGTGGAAAAAAACCAATTGCGAATTTCTTTTGGTGATTTCAAAAATTATAATACTTGATAAAAAAAGCTTTAAAACCACGTGATTTTCAAACAAATTTCAATGTTTAAGCATAGCTCAATATGTTAGAGCGTTATCAGACAACTTGTCTGAAGTTAATGTGTTAATGATAAGTCACTTTTTTGCTGAGAGTGAGTATTTCAATACTGCTGAAACATGCGGCCATGTAGCAAAAAAAAGTAAATGCACATATATTTTAGAGAAATTATTAAATATAAGAGTTCTATGTGTACATAGCTCAAGGCGGTTATCACAGACCTTTGTATTTGCATATTTTTTAAGATGTGTTTTAAAATGATTTTATAACTAATTATATAGATTTTTTCAGGTATATTATTAATATTGCTTTGTTATTATTCGCACAAAAAATATGTAACCATCTGCAGGGAATAACGGTATGTAGGACCAGTATTTATCCGTTCTTTAGACAGATAAATCGGAGATTTTCCTTGGAGGCTCTGGCGGACCCAGTGAACGGAAAGGATACTCTATAGCGTATTCTTATAGTATCAAAATAGTATCCCTTCAGTATCATGCAACAAAAACTAAGAAAAATAGCAAGATGAGTATTTAGCTTGTTGTCATTCGGATTCTACGTTAAATTTTCCATTAGAATGTCACGGAGTAATTAGAATAGTTTTTTTCAGCGTTAAAAACTTTAAAAATTAAAATACCTATCATTTACATGGGCAAAAGGCGGCTTTAGGCACATCTTGTTTAACAGCAGTTGATAGGCATTCTTCGTCATTAACTAAGAATTTTAACTGGGTGCTAGCTTGATACAGTGGAAATCTGAGACAACAAGGTTGCGACGCAAGTACCAGTGAGTTTACGACCATTAAGACGCACGCAATATCAAAAAATTATTTATTTATAAAAAATGTGTAGATCTTTTTTGGTAGACTAACTTTTTTCCATTTATTTTTTCCGTATCTGCTGTCATTTTTTAAAAAATTCAAGCTTCTTATTTTTTATGATTAAAACGAAAAATACGCATCCTATCAAAAAATCCATGATAACAAATTTATAGATTTTTTGTCCAAGACAGTACATTACTGGACTACTTTGCAGCGTAACAAAAGGGCAATAACTTTTGAAGTTATTAACCGATTTCTTTCTAACTTTTTCTAATGTTCTCGTCATAGTCCAGAAAATCTAACGCTGTCAATTAAAATTCGCTAATGAATATTCAGCTAAATTTTCCATTTTTCCTAATCAGTTTTAAGTTTCTTATAATGGGAAGGTCGAGCGCCAGAAGCCAGCACATGCTCGCATCACATGCTGTCAAGTGTCTCCCCTTAGGTTTAAGTATTATGAAAATTTTTTGAGGGTGGCGGCCCTACCGATCAGGACTGATAAGAGGTGGTGTGATAAGACAAACTTGAGTCATGATCCAGGTGGAGCATTTTTTGCTGTAATCTATAATCAACCACACAGCAAACTCTTGCACCCTTTTCCTTACTTATCTCCATAATTCTGAATCAAAATCGAGACATTAAAAAAATTGTTAATTGTTTTCGCTGCTGCAAATTATACGAGTCAAGAAAAACGTACCCACAATCACTTTTTCAGGTCATACTACTGAAGCGACTATTGGGAACCGAACTCATGGCGGAGGCTGACTGTAGGTTTTAAATATCAACATAGTGTTACATGTGAACAAAGCCTTCAATAATTTAAAAATTGAAGCTCTTCCTTGGTGAAATTTGTGTTTTTGCGAATTCTACGCCAAAGAAGAGAAATTTTATCGAAGGCGCACGTGTTTTAAACGCTGTACACATTATTTATTGTGGAAGAAAGTTGGAAAATCATTTGTTTGTTCTTCCCTACCGAAAGATATCTTGAGTTTTCTTTAGCGAAATAGCTTGGCCCATTTGAGTCTATAAATAAACTCGATTTGAAACAAAATAGTCTCGGAGATAGTTTGAGAGATTTGGGTTCTTTTCAAGATCCTTTTAGTGGTCGTTTTAAAAGTGGTGCGACGGTAATATAATGTTCCTTTTGTATTCGTCACGTACAGGGCAGGCAGAGTTATTTACAGTAGTTGGTCGTGGCTAATCCGCTCTCCCTTTTTAAATTTCTCTTCAAATTATTAACACTTTTTTTTAATTGATGAATTTTCTCATTATACTTATTTATAATTATAACTTATATACTGATATACAATTTTCTAGTTGAATTCAAAAATGTTGTCTTTTTTGGCGTATCTCATTCCATTTAAGAGAAACGTACTATTAATTCCAATTTTAAGCATTAAAAAAAAAGTTAGATATCTGAAGTCATCGAAACCCATAGATTCCGAATTATTATGTTTTAGGCTGTTAACTATGAAATTGAAAAAATCTACTTCAAAATTTTAATCCGAAAGCTTAACAAAGGACCCTTGAGTGTCGGCTACTCTATTGAGATATCCTCTCTGCTTGTTATTTATGATCGTATTCCTATTTCAATTTCGAAAAGGATATTTTAAAGCCTTCAGACCATTTAAAAGAGCTTCCTGGACCTTTAAAAATATCTACCTGAGTGCCTGAGGAGAATTTCTTTGAGATTCTTTGACCAAAAGAATTTTTAGTATATACTCAAAGATTCTTTTCGGTAGGGTTGTATCATTGTATGCAAAACTCGGGTTTAAAAAACAATCCTCACGAAATAAAAGGTGAAATTACTTTAAATTGCAAAATCTTAAAAATAGAATGCAGTTGCAAAGCCTGTCTAAGCGAACAGTGTAAGAAAATCGTTGCAGTTTTGGTTTATTGTAGCAGGTAAGTTGCTTATTTCCATACGACGCGAGTTTGTTTACACGTATATATTATAATATAAATGAGCCTAAATTATCATTTGTTTTATCTTTAGAATATGTGTTTTAAGATAGGTTAGCTGTCTTTATTAGGTAGGAAAAATAATAAAATTACAATCCCTTTCAAAGCCGATCGGAGCTGTCAGACGTAACCTCAAATAAATTATAATTACAATTTTAGTTTAAAGCATTAGAAGGCGCAACGAAAGCCTAAAATTTGCAAAATATAGTAGGATTACTAGGCAGCCTGATAAGTCCCTGAAAAATGAAACACGGAGACTTTTTTTTGGCCAAAGTGGCCGAAAAGTACTCGATCGGAAGGTCTCCAAAATACGCCTCAGTTTCAGCTATGAGCTCCTCATTTGAGTAAAAACGCTTACCGGTGAGCCATCTCTTCAG
>NC_046662.1:115331752-115339585 GCF_010883055.1 Belonocnema kinseyi | reverse complement strand
TATGCTCCGGTTATGGTTTTACCTTTTTCAAGATAGTCCACGAATATTATGCCATGTGCATCCCAAAATACGGAGGCCCTAACCTTTCCGACCCATTGTTGCCTTTTTGGACACTTCGGAGCACTTTGGCCCGGTGGAACCCACTGTTTTGTCTGTTGCGTTGACTCAGAAGTGTAGTAGTGGATCCAGGTTTCATCCATGGTTATGAATCGGCGCAAAAACTCGGTCGGCTTACGCGAAAATAATGCCAAATTCTGCTGAGAAGTTGTCACAAAAATTCGTTTTTGGTCCACTGTGAGCAAACGCGGCACCCATCGAGGGCAGAGCTTCTTCATGCCCAAAACTGAATGCACGATATTGCCCACACGTTCCAATGATATGCCTACAGCATTAGCTACCTCTCTCAATTTCACTTTGGGATCATTCAACATCATATCATGGATTTTGTCGACATTTTCTGGTGTAGTGACCTCTTTTGGGCGCCCAGATCGTTCAGCATCAACTGTGCTCGTACGGCCACAACGAAACTCGGTAAACCACTTATGAATCGTTCTAATCGACGGTGCAGAGTCCGGGTAATACTTATCCAGCTTGGCCTTGGTCTCGAATATCGTTTTCTTGCGAAGATAGTAGTGTTTGATCAAAACTCGAAACTCAGATTTTTCTATATTAATAAAGACTCGGAGGTTAGTTGGTTCTCAGTGCTGTAACTGGTAAATGCGTAAACATAAATGGCTGAAGTTTTGACAGGCGTCATTTGAAGGATCAAGCTCGACGAAAATGGTTCACATTAGTGTATACTAATGCCATCTCTTAGAATTTTCAGGTACTTATTAGGCTGCCTAGTATGTTAAAAACTATCACTTTTAAAAATTTTATCAATGACAAAAATATAAAGTCATGATAAACTTTTTTTAAATTGTTTTGCACCATAGCTATCTTTGTTTAGATCAATCCTGACAACTTAAAATAACGTCGAAAATGTTCAATACTTTTCAATGCAAGCCTTCTTAGCAGTAGGGGACATACATAGTACATGTTTTGAAATTAACTTTAAAAATATTTAAGAAACTCATACTTCACTTTGCAGGAATGATTTGGAAAATTTATCAATTGCCTCCTGCACAGCACTCGAGAATTGCGAACCGCGCGCACAGCGCCCCGTGAGAATGCACCAGCGCGGCGGGCAGATTTTTTATGGGTAATGTATTTCTGTATTGTGGATATATCTATTCAAGTTCAATATGATTGGCGCAGCTTTATTGTTTAAAAAATTCTCATTTTTGCAATATAATATCAACAATAAGTCCAAAAAATGGTAATTGTTATTTATCAGGTTACTGTAACACATACGAACATTGTAATATAGGACACTATTGAAATATGAATAGCCATTAATAAATTTAAAAAATACACTGCATTATCGGGTACAGTAATCTACGCGGTAGAGGGGGACTGATTACACAGACCCACACAATAAAAAAGTTGTGTGCACGAGTCAAGTGACTACGCTACCCTTATGGATTTAAGGCCGTTGAATCCGAATATGGCCTCAGAATTTGTCGTCTCATCTTTCCCCTAGATTAAAAAAGTAGGGAAAGCCTAGGGACTTTCTCGTCACACAGGCCATACAAAAAATTTGTCTGCACGAGACAAGTGATTAGGTTACTCCTCTAGATTTTGAGCTGCTGAATCCAAATCTGGCCTCAGAATTTGTCTTGCACGTCTCAGTTTGCCCCTAGATGCAAAAAATATGGGGAAAACTGGGGCTATTCTGGACATTAGTGTGCTTACCGTTCCCCTAGCTGGGATAAATTTACGGAAATTTAAGGTCTAACGCATGTTAAACTGACTTATCAAGCAAAAAATAAGACAAATACTATTTCCTCTACAGTTATGCGCTCTTAATATAAATTTGACCACTAATTTTTTCGAGTTTCTACCATTTTCTCCCTATATGCGCAAAGTAGGGACAAGCTTAGGGATTTTCTGGTCACAGAGGGCATACACAAAATTTGCCTGCGCGGAACAAGTGACTAGGCTACCCTTATGGATTTTGAACCGGTGAACCCAAATCTGGCCTCAGAACTTCGTGTACACTTTTCAGTTTTCCCCTAGATGCAGAAAATAGGCAAGAACCTAGGGATATTCTGGACGATATTTTGATAATACCAGTAAACGCGAAAAAAGACAGATGGATGTTATATTTTGAAGTGCCGCGACTTAGAGAGACGTAATTTTTACACAGAAATTTTCTAGTGTGCCTTCTGTTTCCCCTAGCTTGGGTGATTCTAGAGAAATAGAAGGTCTTTGTCATATTATATAGATTTGTACGGGAAAAAATAACAAAAATGCCATGTCCTTTGCAGATTTGCGTGCTAAATATACATATGAAACCCAATTTTTTCAGGTTTGTTCCATTTTCTCTCTAGATGTAAAATGTTGAGAAAAGCCTAGGGAATTTCTGGTCACATAGGTCGACCAAAAAAAAGTTGTCTGTACGGGACAAGTGACTGATTTCGCATGCATAACAGCAAAGGATATCAGGTTTTTGTTATTTTTTTCCATGTAAATCTATATAATCTGAGAAGGCTCTTCAATTCTCCTAGAATAACCTAAGCTAGGGGAAATAGAAAGTACACAAAAAAATTTCTGTGTACAAATCAAGTCTCGACAAGTCGTTGCACTTAAGAATATAATATCGATGTGCCTATTTTCACGTATACTGGCATTATCAAAATTATCCCTGGGGTTTTCCTTATTTTCTGCATCTAAGGGCAAGCTGGGACGTGCAGGACAAATTTTGAGGCCAGATTTGGTTTCAGCAGCTCAAAATCTATAAGAGTAACCTAATCACTTGTCTCGTGCAGACAAATTTTTTGTATGGCCTGTGTGACGAAAAATCCCTAAACTTTTCCCTACTTTTTGCATCTAGAGAAAAGCTGAGACGTGTAGGACAAATTCTGATGCCATATTCAGATTCAGCGGCTCAAAGTCCATAGCCTAGTCACTTCTTTCGTGCAGACAACTTTTTTTTGTGGGCCTGTGTTGTTGACGTCGAGGGTTGGACTCAAAAAATCGTAGCGGGTTTTTTCGAGCATCTCAGAAATCAGAGACTCTATTGCCGTTGTAAAATTCTAAAAAAAAGTTATTTTTTAACAAAGTTGTATCTGCATGGCAGAGGGGTTCATTTTTGACGTTAAGGGTTGAAGCCAAAAAATCGTAGTGGGTGTTTTCGAGGAGCCCAAAAATCAGAGACTTTATTCATGCTGTAAAATTCAAAAAAAGTTATTTTTTGAGAATTTCATATCTACGTGTTACAAAGGGGTTAATTTTTTACTGTAAGGGTTGGAGCCTAAAAAACAAAGTGGTTCCTTTCTGGGAACCCAAAAAAAGCTCAAGAATTTCCCGGGATTAAATTACTGAAAGTTATCAATTTTTTTAAGGGGTTTGATTCTGGAAGTTGAGGGTTGGTTTAGGATTATTTTTTTGCGGACTTCAAGAGCCCAAAAAAGTCCAAAATTCTGGTGTAATTAAATTTTATTATTTAGTGATTTTATGAATTGCAGGTGCTGGGTTATTGCATACTGGCACCTCCACAAGAAAATTGATTTTTTGAAAAAAGTAAAGGAGTCCAAAAATATTAATTGACGCCCAAAAAAAATCCCCAAAAAAACCCAAAATTCTGAGCTATGAAAAATAGCAAAATTCGACTCTGGAGTTGCTAGATTAATGGACCTCTCATAGTGCAATCGTTTTACATATATAAGTATAAACTAATAGTAGAATTAAATTATTTTTATTTAAATTCTTGAAGCTTACCTAATCATTTAATGTATTTTTTAAAATGTTTTATTTACCTTATGATTTTGTATCGGAAGGGAAGACATGCTCCTGTTGAAGACTTGAATAATAATCAAGTTTTTGATAACAATTTGCAGTTTCAAACAGTTTCTCAAGCATCACCAAATGGATTTTCTGCGTGGAAGAAAGAAAGGCAGTTCAGAATGACTCGCTCTAGATGTTACGAAATTTAAACCTACAAAAAAAATAGAAAACCTGACCGGGCTACTAAATCTATGAAGTATTTTTATCCAAAAGATTTCAAAAATAAATCCGTTGAGCATAGAAATCTTTTCGAATAATGTGCACGTCTGGAATATGAGCAATCTCGTCAAGTCTCAGTCGTCAAATTCGGTTTGATTGTTTTGTAGACATCCTTGGCTAGGTTATTCTCCAGATGGCTTAATCTTTTTAGATAATAAACCAGTTAAATTTATAGAAATTTATTATTTTTTCGTGGGAAAAATAAAGAGTGTACTTGATGTTATAGAAGGTCATGATTGCAAATTCTTAATTCCAGACGGTGACAGTTATACTTTGATAAAGAACACTCTTACCATGCCCCAGTTCAGTTAAATACGGCAATTTTAATTTACAGATAACTTATTTTATATTGTATCCTTCCTTTGATAATACCTCACACGTAATATAGAGAAAATTTTCTCCTAAAGGAAATTTGTGAAATCTCACAGAAGGATCTCTTCAGGCCAGACTATTGCAGCCAAAAACACAGCAGAAAGCGTTACTTTTAGTAGCTCTTGATTTAAAACAAATTCAACTATCAATATTCATTTTGAAAAACAATAGATACGCTTGAAGTTTCCTTCAGCAGAAGTTAATGACATTTATTTTTAATTTTTAACGCTTCAAAAATACTATTGCATTCACTCTATAAAATTCTAATAAAAATGTAACGTAGAATCCAAAACGGAACACGTAAAATGCTCATCTGGCTATTTTTTCTTAGTTTTTGTTGCATGATTCGGAAGAGATACTATGTCGATACAATAAAGCAGCCCCCTGCCACGACCGTGTATGTCTATGTAGTAGAAGTTTTCTTACGATCCGGAGAGGAAATGTCGGTCAAAATACTCCAAGAGATGGCGCCACAAAAAGTAGGCCTGTCTTTTTCATTGAACTGAATTAAGAAAAAGCAAAAATAATTGAAAACTTGATGCAGTTTGCAAATAAACAAAAAAATATATATGAAAAATTATAGTAACTATTACTAATTATTTCAAAACAGAAAAAGTCATAAAAATATGTAGTTTAATATGGATAAAATTTAATTTTGAGATACATCTTGAAAGCAGTTCGAACTTTATATTTTTGTGATTTATTTTGCTGATATTATTGATTTTATTATTTGTTAAAGTTAAACAAAATTATTTATTTTTGAAATTACTAATGTAGCTAATGAAAAATTTAATAATATTTAAGACATCAATGACAAAAATATTTAAAACATATACATGATCAGAAGAAGTAATGAAAAATATATTACGTATATCCAATATAAATATAATAATGACAATTAGAATATGTAAGACTACAACTTAAGTTGCAAAGTAAAGAATCTTTGTTCCTTTAAAATCTTAAAAATTTCAAGTTTTGAAGGAAATATTTTCAAAAAGTAGTGGTAGTTGTAATTAAAATGTTTGAGGGAATTATTTGGAAAAAAGTCAATGACACGAATGATAAATGAGAAAATGGATTTAATGTAATATATTAAATATATTGTATTATATATATATATATATTTATTTATTTAATGTATATAACGTTTGCTTTCCTTAAATCGCCCGGGTTGAAGTCTAGTACGGAGGGTTTCATGCCAAGACGATGTCATTTCCACCTTAACATACCGTCGCCACATTTTGAGCCCAGACATTCCCGATGATAGCTGCAGGGCGTGCCATGCATACCCCGAGCAAATTAGCTCACATACTATCTAGTTGTCTAACTCACGCGGGAACGACCTACATTCAAAGGCACAACGCGGCACTAAGAGTGCTTTATTACCATCTCTGTCACTCCTACGGCATTAACCTTAATATCGCTCCTCTAAATGCTCCTAGGGAAATTGAGTCATTGGTCGTGAATGGGAAGTGCAGGATATACTGGAACTTTATGTTCTCAACAATTGTTTCTGTTGTTCACTCGAGGCCTGACATGGTCCTTCTTGACTTCGAGAAGCGAACCATGTTCGTTATCGAATTTTCGGCACCCGCTGACAAAAACATCATAACCAAGGAGAATAAAAAGAAAGAGAGGTATCGAGACCTCATAAGGGAGTTGCAACGATTGTACCCGGAAAATTCTGTTAAACTGATCGTCCTTATCATCGGCGCTCTTGGTGGTACTAAGATTTCACTTGCTAATGGCCTAAAAAGCATCCCTACGTGTCAACAATCTGCTAGAACAATTGCGGGAAAATGCAGAAGGCGGTTGTCCTTGAGTCGCTCCGTGTTCTTAGGGCGCACGAGGCTTTTGCAGGATCATCGTACTGATTCCTTTACAGACTGTAACCACCTATCTCACGGTCGTGAGACGTGGTTGTGGCTGAAATTTTACCGCGATTTCGCCGGGAGCGGGTGCTAATCTGGAAAACTGTACCCGCTCTCAGCGAAATCGCGGTAATCAATCGCGGTAATTAATACGACGATCCAGAAAAAGCCTTGTGCACCCTAAGAGCATTTTTCCTGCATGTGTTTTAGCATATTGATGACAGGCAGGGATGCTTTTTAGGCCATTAGTAAGTGAAAGCTTGGCAACTCCAAGAGCGCCGATGATAAGGAAGATTAGTTTAATAGATTATTCCGGGTACAATCGTTGCAACTCCCTTATAAGGTCTCGATACCTCTCTTTCTTTTTATTCTCCTTGGTTATGATGTTTTTGTCAGCTGGTGCCGAAAATTCGATAACGAACATGGTTCGCTTCTCGCAGTCAAGACGAACTATGTCAGGCCTCGAGTGAGCAACAGAAACAATTGTCGAGAATATAACGTTCCAGTATATTCGGCACTTCCCATTCTCGACAATTGACTCGATTTCCCTAGGAGCATTTAGAGGAGCGATTTTAAGGTTAATGCCGTAAGAGTGACAGAGATGTCAATAAAGCACTCTTAGTGCCGCATCGTGCCTTTGAATGTAGGTCGTTCCCGCGTGAGTTGGACAACTAGATAGTATGTGAACTAAACGCTCGGGGTGTGCATGGCACGCCCTGCAGCTATTATCAGGAATGTCTTGGCTCAAAATGTGGCGATGGTATGTTAAGGTGGAAATGACACCGTCGTGGTATGCAAAAATGAAACCCTCCGTACCAGACTTCAATCCGGGCGATTTAAGGAAAGCAAACGTTAGCTCACAAGACATTGACAGATCTTTCACATTTCTGTGGACGATACCGTGCATCCTCTTATCGAAGAGCTGTTCACGAAAGTTTTTCTCTTGTGCTTTCTTAATCCGGGCTTTCAGGAGTTAGTACTCAAGATAGATAAGATTTGATGCATTTTGCTCACCACTAATACCGACGTCAAGTCCGAGTGTTTCAGCAGCTTCCTCCGCTGCTTTGTACAGAAACGCTCCTTTGCCAACTTCTTCGTGATTCCTGACCATTTTAACAAGAGAGTCTCTTCCATTTGCAACTTTATGTGCTGTACCCAGAATAATCCTGTTGTGAAGACATTCAAGACATAATATTCCGCGACCACCTTGACGGCGTGAGATGTACAGTCGCGGAACGAAAGACTTAAGATGCATGCTTTTGTTCATGTGCATAACCTTTCTTGTCCCGATATCAAGGGATCTGAGCTCGTTCTTCGTCAATGGAACTACTCAAAATGAATAGAGTAGTACCGGGACGGCAAGCATCTTCATTGCAGATATTTTGTTCCTCGCCGACAGTTCGGAAGACCAAATCTGTCGGATGAGACGTTTGTATCTGCTTCGGAGAGTATCCTTTATAGATGTCACGTCCTGAATGCGGCT
>NC_046662.1:115327754-115331652 GCF_010883055.1 Belonocnema kinseyi | reverse complement strand
CTCGGTAGTGATGGGTGGGCATTCTTTATCAGGTGTTATGAGGGCAACACATAACTCCTTGAAGCTATTTATAATTTCTGAGTCTTTGTCCAGTCTATGCTGCACTTCGTAGATTTCTCTCCAGAATACTTCGACCTCCTCTGGTTTCGGTGGGTGTTCGACAGTAACTGAAGGGTCTTGGAAGAGTCGAGATGGGTGAGAGAGAAACTTTTGATTTTCTCTGACCCACCTCCCCCTTCGCTCTAGACTTCTCTTAGCGTCAGATAGTATCCATATTCTCTCAACAATATGTTGCCTGATGGTCAGCAGCTTTGACTTGTTAAGTATGTGATAACGGGTCCGGAGTTCGCGCGCGAACTTTCGAGCTTTGGCGGTAAAATTCACATTTTCCGGAAAAATGTCCGCGAAGCTCGTCATCCATTTCAGCCAGATCTTTAGGCTTAAAAGAAGCCTTGGTGCTGATGTTTCTTCGGGTCGTACAGCATCGCTCTTCCTCTATTGGATGCCTGCCCGCGGTTGACCTTATTGTCGCCTCTCTTTCTCTGTTCTCGGCTTGTTCTAGCTGTGGTAGAGTAGGCGTCCCACTTACATAGCCTTTTTTTTTCGTCGTAGTTCAGCATAGTTTCGCAGACGTTGCTGCGAAAAGTGCGATAGCTCTGGGTGTTTCTCGCACCACAGAGCATGCAGCCGTGCCATGTAACCCCGTTCACGGGCCACACTCGCATCGTAGCAGTCTAGCAAATCGTGATTCAGTTGCTCCGTCCACCCAAAGGTCATGAGATCCCGCCGATCGATCGCATTGAATCCATTTTCATTGGCTCCCCCAGCTCTAGATTGGTCGGCATTGTTGGCCGACCCATTGTCGGGAGCCCGGCGCATTCTGTTGTTTTGAACCGCACTTACTACAACTATGTTTGGTGTTGTCACTGTTGTTCCCCCGAGAAGATAGGGAAAGGGGTTCGTCCATCCTTGTAGAGCCCCACATGCAAGGATAAGGCTGCGTACTCTGAGAGGTCGCCCGGTATCCCAGAGTCACCGTTCTAGACACCTCACCCAAGTGTCATTCAGCTTTCGGCACAGTTTTCACACCTCCGCTTGGGGGTTAATTCCTTCGGGACTACCCCTGGACAATTGGAATATAAACCGAACCGAATTTGATGGAGCACTATATATATATTGAAGCCAACATCATGTAAACATTTGTACAGTTGAATAATTTATTTGTTTCTTAATCTTGAAAGCTTTTTTCTCACTGCATTCAACCCCTAATAATTTTATTTAAAAATTTTAATTTAAAGGAGATTTTGAATTAAATAGTTAATTATATTATTGGAAACCTCATTTCTAAAATAAACAGACTATAAGCTATTAAAATCTATAAACAAACATACTGTACTCATGACGCATAGTTAGAGGAAATGCACTTTTTTCATTAAAAAAAGTCCAGAGCCTTCAATTTTCTTGCGATTTTGAATTTTTCTGTTTTAAATTAAGGATCATTAAATTCTATAGACCTTGACTCTCCGAAAACAATTTTTGTTGTTAAAAGTGCTTCCTATTCATATAGGAATAACATTTAATAATAAAAATAATTTAAAAATTTATAATAACCACTGTGATCAACAATTTTTGTGTCAAAATATTAGAATTTGAGATTTTTCACTTTATAATTTCCTTCAATGGCCAGAACGATTTCAGGTATTTCTTAAAATAATAAATATTTAATAATATTTGATAAAATATACCAATTTATATTTTTGTAAACAAGTTAGATAAGCAAATTTAAAATGTTTGCCCTTTCGCATAGAAAATTTTTTTTGCGCTGGAAATGTTTTAAGCTATTGGACGAATGAGTGCTAGTAATAAAAATATTAGAAGAGTTAACAATAACCACTGTTATTAACAATTCTTGTGACGAAATATTTAAACTTAATGTTTTATCAAATTTAAATTTTCTTTGATGGCCAAGTCGGTGGGTTATTGTCAAAAGATTTTGTATTGAGTTAATCTTAGCACGCAGTGTTATGATTCATTTCCATTCTATTACGATTGAAAACCCGACTTTTCCAAGTGATACTGTCAACATTGGGACATTTTTTATGTAAATTGTTTATAAAAATGTGAGTTGTTATGTTCCACTAAATATAAACAAAGATACATTTTTTCGGAATATCCGTAGCCATTGTAGCGATTAAAGAAGATAAAAATTTTGATAAAACCTTACATTTGAATATTTTGTCACGAGAATTATTCATAACAATCGTTGTTGCTAACTTCTCACATGTTTTTGTGACTAGCAGTTATTCGACCAACAGCTTAAAATATTTCCAGTGCAAAAAAAATTTCTATGCGAAAAGACCAAAATTTTGAATTTCTTTATCTAATGTATTTACAAAAATTTAAATTGTTATATTTTATCAAATATTATTAAACATTTATTGTTTCAGGGAATACCTAGGATTTTCACGCTTGAAGGGAATAATAATTTTTTAAATCTCAAATTATAATATTTTTCCACAACAATTGTTTATAACAATAGTTATTATAAACTTTTAAATTATTTTTGTTATTAAATGTAATTCCTATATTAATGTGAAGCACTTTTAGCACCAAAAAATTTTACCGATAACAAACTATTTGTTAATTTGCTTATCAAATTTGTTTCCAACAAATAAATGACAATATAAAGTTTTCCTGATCAGTTATCAAAGCGTAAAAAATTTTTATGTACAAAATTTCAGTTTTTCCATGCTTTGAGCAGAAAAATTATTGATAAACAAATAGAGAAGAAAAAACTTCGGAGCGTCAAGCTGAACGCAAAAAGTGAATTCCCTCCTACACTCCGTCATGAATACGGTACGTTTGTTCATACACTGAGAAAAAATTTGCATTGAATCAAGTAGGCTACTTTACTTGGCTGATTTTACTTGAAAGAAGCAAGTATTTTCTTTTTACAAGGAACCGATTTTCTTGAATCAAGGAAATAATAGAATCAGGACAACTATTTCAATCAAGAATATATTTACTCTAAGCAAAAAACTATTGAGTTAATTTGTTTCATTGTACTTATTTGCGTGAAGTTTAATAAAATATTCAATTAACAATATCATATTCTCATGATAAGTAACTAAAACTCTAACAAAATTCTTGATCCAAGTAAATTCATATACTTATTTTGAGTACTATTTTAATAGAAACAATGTTCATGTTCTTGAAACGAGAAAATGAATGTATTCAGCGAAGAAATAATTTCTCTTAAAATAATGCTTGAATATTTTCCTTCAAATAATTATTTATTTGAAACGAATGTCAGATTTACTTTGAAGATACCTATGTCATCAAAATAGAATCACATCAGTCTTTTCAATATAAAAACTGTAGACTTGATACAATAAACATCGCACATATATTATGAAAATTAATATATTGGTCTAAATTAATTTACTGCAAAAGTATCTTATTAAGTTGACCTAATACGAAGTTAGTTCTCTTCGCCGCTAACAATTATTTTGAAATTCAATAATATTTATAAAATTCAAAACATTGGTGCCCATAATCAATTTTATTTATGCAAATGTAGATAGGAATTTGCAACTTTGATAAACTACAAACTTTACGCCGACACACAAATCAAATCACTCATAAAACTATTTAAAAAATTATAAGTTTATTGCGTCGGTAAGTTTTTGTGGGTAAGAATTTAAAATTTTCAAATAGATTTAAAACAAGTGTTATTAATTTTGAAATAATTATGTAAGACTCAAAAGTAATTTCATTCCTAAAATTATTAAAAGGTTATAAATGTACTGCGTCTACAATTTTTTGCGCTGATTATTTGTATATATTAATCTTCTTAAAATTAAATCATTACGAATTTGTTTAACCGTGAAACATTTTT
>NC_046662.1:115323298-115327654 GCF_010883055.1 Belonocnema kinseyi | reverse complement strand
CATAAAACAAAGTTATAAACTTTAAAAAATGCTTAAAAATACATTTATTACATTTTCTTAATAATTAAAAAAAATGTTATGCGTTTATAAAGCAAAATATTGAAGGAAAAAGAATTCAATAACATTTTTAAAAAGTTTATTGAGACTGTATTTCATTTGATGAAAGAATAATTAAAAAATTGACAACGAGAATTTTTTCAAATGAAAGAATTGAGAATGCAAGGAGGAAGAAAATAAATTTTTTCCATACCTCCATCGTGAGACCCTATCACTTTTAACCTGCAAGTTCTTGCACCAAACGTTTCTTTACACAATTCTTTTTTCTTCTGATTTCGAAGTATTTTATACTTGAAATAAAAATAAAATATGACACACTTTTTTAAATTGGTAATATTTAAACTAGCGATCAATTCTTTTTTACATATTTTAAATTATTTTTGTTTGAAATTGTAATTTTAAATTAAAAACTGAATGTAAAAGTACTATAAAAGAATTTAAAAAATCGAAAACTGTGCGTTTTACAGAGATTTTTAAAAATCAGAAAATACTTATTTGTCCCTGAGGTTATTAAAGCGTTTTTTAACTCAAAAGTTATTAATTTTTTATAAGCTTTAGATCGTTTTTAAGCGGATTAAATTTTTAAAGAAAAAAGTATTGGGCCCTTTGTAAAATAAGTGAAGTTCAATTATTTTTTGCATATTTTAAATTGTTGTTTTAGGAAAGCAATTCCATATTTAAATCTTAGTAAACAATGTATGATCAAAGCATTCGATAAATTAAAAACTTTGTGGTTTATGTGAATTTTCGTAAAGCAGAACATTATTTTTTGTCATTGATGTTATTAAAGAATTTTTGTACATGCAACTTTTCTTTATTATTCATTACCTTTGGGTCGTTTTTAAGCGATTTAAATATTTAGAAACAATAAGTGTTAAGTCCCTTGTTAAATAAGTGAAACTTACTTCGCTTTTTCACATATTTTATATTATTGTTTAAGAAATTTTATTTTTTATTAAAAATTGAGTAGGAGAGTATTATATACAATAAAAGAGTTGGATAAATTGAAAACTGCGCATTTTATGGAGAATTTTTTTTTATTGTTTAATACTTTTAGATATCTTATAACATTTTTAAATATATTAAGAAAACAAAAGTATAGAGCCTTTTTTGAAATAAGTAAAATTCAATTCTAAAATTTTTATACATAAAAAATGGTATATTCAAGTCTCTCGAAAATTTTCAAGTATCATCAGAAAGATGTTTTCTTAAAAGAAACATTGAGTTCCACAATGTTTAGTTTGAAGATGGTTGAGGCTCAACATACGACTTCGTACGGCACTGCCTTGAAATTCTTACTCGAGATTTTGTCACCAAGATCCAAGTGCTTCGATAGCGAAGTCGGTAGAGCGCGCGGTTAGGACACTAGTTTAGGTAGTTTAGGTAGGGTTCGAATCCTCGTGGAGTGCGATTTTTCAGAGATTAAGCATGCGATTATATTTTTAAGTAACAGTGTGCGAGAATTACATGTTTTAATCATTTAAAAAATGAAGATTATATAACAATAATTTCGAAAATAATTTTTTTTCATTGAGAAATAGTGTTCAGTTGAGGCTCATTCTATTGATCCCATCCTTCATATTCTTATATTAAGAAAATATATTCTTGAAGTGTATCAGAAATAATTTCTTGGAAGTGAACTATGTTCTGCATTTAAATACATTTCTATATGAACTAACACAATAAAGTTTTAGAATAATAAAATGCGATATTCTATCTAAGAATACATTTTCTCAGATTAAGAAAATGTACGCTTGTTCCAAGCATACGGTAGCAAGTATTTATTTATTTGGAACAAACTCATATTCTATCGTCCCCATCTTACCTGCGATTGACTTGAATCAAGTAACATTTACTTGATTCAAGGACAATTTTTTTCAGTGTAGAGTTTAATAGTTTATAGTCTGTTCATTTTAGAAATGAGGTTTGCAATAATATAATTAACTATTTCATTCAAAATCTCCTTTAAATAAAAAATTTTAAATAAAATTATTAGGGTTTGAATGCAGCGAGAAAAAAGCTTTCATGATTAAGCAACAAATGAACGATTGTACTATATAAATGTATAGTACATGATATTCGGTTCAATTTAAATAAATATATAAATTATATTAAATAATATTAAATTCACTTTCTCATTTATTAGTCTTTTCATTAACTTTTTACCAAATTATTCTCTCAAATTAGAATATACGTCATATATTTTTTATTAATTCTTCTGACCATGTATATGTTTTTAATATTCTTGTCATTGAGGTCTTTAATATTATTAATCTTTTCATTAGCTACATTATTAATTTTAACAACAAATAATTTTTTTTAACTTCAACAAACAATACAATCAATAATATGAGCAAAATAAATCAGAAAAATATAAAGTTCGAAATACTTTCAAAATGTATCTCAAAATTAAATTTTATTCATATTATACTACATATTTTCATGACTTTTTCTTTTTTTAAATAATTAGTAATAGTTAGAATTATTTGCTCATCTTTTTTTTTTATTTGCAAACAGCATCAAGTTTTTAATTATTTTTGCCTTGTTTTAATGCAATTCAATGAAAAAGACAGACCTACTTTTTGTGGCGCCATCTTTTGGATTAGTTTAACCGACAATTCCCCTCCGGATCGTACGAAAACAGAAAAGTGGGGGCGATGCATGTGGCTGTAATAAAGATACGCTGTAGAATATTCTTTCCGTTTGCTCGGTCCGCCAGGGGAGGTTAAAAAACCATATTATTCCTCCTTTTTCCATTTTATTATTTAAAACTATAATTTTGTGAAGATGAAATTGTCCACAAAAATTAATGAATGTTGAATCATATGTTTTGACATAAAGATGCACGGTTTCAGTTAAGGAAACTCCAACCTCTCTTTACACAAAAATGCCAAAAAACACTGGTAGGTATTATGATCAGTTGCTTACTTGCATTAGGAACATACAGTGAAAATCTTCAATAGCCGTCTCTCCTATAGCCTTTCCGAGAATTGACGTCGCGCCGCATGCAGGTGTAAAAGATGCTGCGCGTGGTGCGCAGGATCTGCGGCTGTCACTCCGGCGAGCAGTCAGACGTAAACAAACAAAAGCGGAGCAGTCTATAATGAGTTAGGTTCCACCCACGATCAGCCCCGAAATCGGGACTATAGAAGAGTTTCACTGTTATTATTAAAACTAATGTTTATAAATAAATAAAAAATTAACGACGTTAAAGTGATCTTCACAACAACACAACCGAAATATGAGTATTGTGTTGCACTATTTCCAACCACTTTTTTCTTCGTTCGCCTTTTGAGACACGTATAAATAATTTCAAAGGTGTTTTGGCAGCTAGACATAAAACACCAGTTATCATTACGATTTTCCTGTATTTTTGTAATAATTTCTTCCGTGGTTAATACAATACAGATATGCCTGGAAAACCTCTGACGTCACACTTTGACGCCATCATAGCGCGAGAATATTATTTCAAATTGTAATTTATATTCATTTACATTTATGAATAAATAAAACAACTTTCTTCCTTGAAAGGTATTTTAATTTAATATTTTTCCCCTCTACTTCAACATAAAGTGGTTTCTAAAATTTTGGAATTAACTCTATTTAACATGAGAAATTCAAAAGCAGCTACCCAGATAGCAATTTTCAGGCACACTGACTGCACAGTGCAAGCGGGCTCTGCGGATAGATCAGCACGCCATGACGGTAAACCGTGAGAAAGATACAGGTGCATATGTTGCTCATTACGCCGTCATGCCCTGCCGACACGGCATGCTGGCATATTTATTTTATATACCGTGAGCTGACAACGTAAATGGGAGCGTGATACGGATAAGGCCAATTTTCACATGAGATGTTCGTCTGATGATGAGGAACGTAAAAATGGGTGCCTGGCAGGTGTGAGTGGATGCGTTCACCTATGGCGACCTGTCAAAGGTGCGAATTTTTGGCAGTTAACTTACGTGACTCGGATAAGGTTGAAAATTGGTGTACATGTAGGGGCTGACATTAGAAATAGCACCTGCGCATTGCCAGGCACTTACCTGGATGCAAAAGTGTTGCCAGGCGGCTGCGAAGTCGCCGGAAACTCAGGTGAAATTTCTTGAAATTGATTTTACAGGAAAAAGTTTGAAACAAAAGTTGGTTCTCTCCCGGAGATGCATATTTTCATTGGTATATAATTTTTTGATAAAACTGATATTTGGAGAAAACATCGATTAAAGAAATACCATAACAATAAAAAGCCTTTTTTATTGACAACAAGTGATTTTTTCGAAAATTATTAAGAGACAAAAGGTA
>NC_046662.1:115319945-115323198 GCF_010883055.1 Belonocnema kinseyi | reverse complement strand
TCAAAAAATTATATACCAATGAAAATATGCATCTCCGGGAGTGGACCAACTTTTGTTTCAAACTTTTTCCTGTAAAATCAATTTCAAAAAATTTCACCTGAGCTTCAGGCGACTTCGAAGCCGCCTGGCAACACTTTTGCATCCAGGTAAGTGCCTGGCAATGCGCAGGTGCTATTTCTAATGTCAGCCCCTACATGTACACAAACTTTCAACCTTATCCGAGTCACGTAAGTTAACTGCCAAAAACTCGCACCTTTGACAGGTCGCCACAGGTGAACGCATCTACTCACACCTGCCAGGCACCCATTTTTACGTTCCTCATCATCAGATGAACATCTCATGTGAAAATTGGCCTTATCCATATCACGCTCTCATTTACGTTGTCAGCCCACGGTCTATTAGGATACGTCATACCATCGAGCTTACACTCTGCAGTTATCCAGATCGCATAAACTGAAGGAAGCAAATGGTTAATAGAATGTATTAAATATCCCTTTTTAGAAATATGAATTGAAAAATGTCATCCAATTTCGATTGCATTGGAATCACCTGATCAACCCAGTCGATACTACCCTCGAAGATCAGATGGCTATGACAAAACTTCTTTATTTTCTTGAGTCCGAAAACATTAATTAACACCTCGGACATCAAAAGATATAACAATTCACAGGCTGCAGTCGCCGCCCAAATTAATTCTCGGTATCAAATTGAAGCATTCTTATATCCTTGGCGATTAATCTCAGTATAAAAGTATTTTCATTTACAGCTTCCAAATCTAATTGAAGTTCAAAATTTGGAAATTAGCAGCAATGATCATAAAACATTAAATTGACTCAAAGAATTATTAAAAGATAGAAAGTAGTAGTATAAATTATACAACTAAGAAAATAATTATAACAATAATCATAATAAAAACTGGACTACAGAGACTGCATAGAACTCTGAACATACTTAGAGTTATGTGCAGCGCCTCATGCGGCCCGCCAGCAGTTACTGTGAGCTCACGAGATAACTTTCACGCCATGTTTCCGATCTGCTGACTATGTACATTTATTCTCTGTCAACAGAGCCTGATGCTGAAATTGCTATATTGGCAATTCCATAGAACTTTAAGATTTGCAATTTCGCGCCTTTTTGACGTTTTCGTCTCATATATATCAATATTTTAACTATCATATAAACTTTTTTAGTAGCAGGTATGATAAACAAAAATTTCCATGAGTTTTGTAAAACTTGTGAGCTATCTGTGAAGTTAGGAAGTCATTAGAAAATAAAAATGTTAAAAATAGGCTTATGACTCAGTTAATTCTCAAACATCTTCAAATTGTGGTAGGAGCGCAGTCATATATTTTGATTTTTGACGCAAAAATACTTGGAAATAATATAAGGTATATATGTGAAATGAACCTACAAATCTCATATATGTGCTATCATTCTACAAATAGTTACATGACCATGAAAACATGTGCCCAACTTTCATTAATTATTCAATTTTATACTATTTTGTTCTACGAAATTTATGCCGTCAAATTTGGTTTATTTCTCATCTTTTAAGTTCGTTCCTCTTATGAAGAGGAATTGATCGCCACCTCCCAAATTAATGCACCTCTTTTCACATTCTCATCATTTATGATTGAGAAAGTATTAGAATTGTCGAAAATTTGACATCACAGTTTTTCAAAGAATCCCCGCAATTCGAGACCCCTGAATCCGAAAATCAAATTTTTACGATGGCGTCTGTCTGCATGGTATTAAAAATAATCAACAATTTATTCTAATTACTTGTTTAGATAAAAAAAATCGCCGAGTTATAGCATTTCCAAAATTTTTTTAATCAACCGAAAATCCAAATTTTAAGCCAAAAAACACATGATATGGAAAAAAAGTCAAGAGAAAAAAAACACTTCTTTTTGAAAGCCCTCCAAGATTATCATAACCAATTTTTGGATTTTCTTAAAAAATAAAAAATTCCAATTTTCATTGCACAAAAAATAATGAAAAATCAAAAATTCCATTTTGTGGTCAAACTATGTAGGACACGAAAAAAGATGAATTAAAAAAAATTGTTATACCAAAAAGGATGTACAATTTCGATAATAATCACTTCTTGATAGGACGCGTACTTTTTGTTTTATTCGTGAAAAATAACACTGAAAATAAAAAAATAAAATTAAAGGGTCAGGGTGAGAATGTGTAACTCAAAGCCTACAGAGCTTTGAGAAACTTAATCTTTGACTACCCTACCGATAGAAATCTTTGAGTATATCCTAAAGATTCTCTAGGGTCAGAGAAGCTCAGATAAATTCTCCGCAGGCACTCAAGTAGATATATTGAAAGGTCCAGATAGTTCTTTTTAATGTTTTAAGGGCTTTAAAATGTCCTTTCCGAAATTGAAATACGATCATAAATAACAAGCAGAGAGGCTGAAATTGAAATAAAAATTTGCTCATAAATAACAAGCAGAGAGGCTATATCAATAGAGTAGCCGACACTCAAGGGCCCTTTGTTAAGCTTTCGGATTAAAAGTTAGAAGTAAATTTTTTTTAATTACATAGTTAACAGCCTAAAACATAATAATTCGGAATCTACGGGTTTCGATGATTTCAGATATCTAACTTTTTTTTAAATGCTTAAAATTGATATTAATACAGCGTTTCTCGTAAATGGAATGAGATACGTCAAGAAATACAACATTTTGGAATCTAACCATAAAATTGTATATTAGTATTCGAGGTGTGTTCAAAAAATAAGGTGACTTTATGGTTTTCTCAAAAAATATTCATTTATTCCTCAATATTTATGTTGTTCCCTTCAAAGTTATCCCCCTCAGATATAATACACTTGTGCCAACGCTTTTTCCAATCATCGAAGCACTTCTGATAATCATTTTGTGGTATAGCCTTGAGTTCTTTCAGCGATGCTGGGGGCCAAATCTGGTGAATATGGAGGCTGAGGCATGACTGTGGTGCTGTTTTTGGTCAGAAAATCTTTCACAAGCAACGATGAATGAGCAGGTGCATTATCGTTACGTAAAAGCCACGAATTGTTTTTCCAAAGTTCCGGACGTTTTTTGAGTATCCCCTCTCACAAACGGCGCAAAACTTGGAGGTAATACTCCTTATTGACCGTACGACCTTGTGGTAAGAATTCTTGATGCACTACGCCACGGTAATCAAAGAAGACAGTGAGCAAAACCTTCACATTTGACCGAACTTAACGTGCTTTTTTCGGTCTTGGAGACTCAGGATGCTTC
>NC_046662.1:115318470-115319845 GCF_010883055.1 Belonocnema kinseyi | reverse complement strand
CGATATGCCAACATCTTCAGCAACTTCTCTGATGGTAATTCGGCGATTTTTCAACACCATTTCTTCCACTGCTTGAACGTTTTCATCTGTTGTTGACGTGCTCGGACGTCCAGGGCGAGATTATCTGGGTGCGTACGTATACAAAAACAGTACTCAAAATTATGTTTAACAACTGACTAACATTTTTTGGTACTTAGCGATGATTTATCACGTTTTCTTATTTTTTCACCATTTGTTTACTTTAATATTTGTGAACCGCACGTTACGGATGATGTAAAATCACCACACTTACCCATAGTTTCTGTAGATAGAAGGGATTACTGTTTTGATACAACATAAGCCAGACAGTTGGCAACTTGGGATTTCCTACAATTGAGGGTCCGGATACAATAACTCATCCGAGGCTCGAACAGCCAAACAATTATTGTCCGATCGTTGCACGCCATGCAAATGGTAAAATTCGCCAAAATAATTTATGAAAAATATGGGCATGTAGAGTATTTGTCACATAGTTATTCTTATTGGGAAAAATTAAAAACTGAAAAATTCCTAACAGTCTCTACGTTTTATGACTTCGACGACAAAAAGTACAGTTTCAGATCGATTAACCTAAACTTGACAGAAACATCAACGTTATAAGTAAGCGTGCGACGCTTCGAACACAAAGAATAATCGATTCGATAAAAATTACGATTTATTAGCGGAAAATGCACAAATTACAAAATAAATTCCTCCTACCTGTGTAGAAATTTTCCCGGTTGGCCCTAATACAACAAGGTTTCTGATCGGATCCCGGCCGGGTTACCTCTGGCTGAGTTTGATGGAGAGGAATCGGGTGGAAGCCGGCCAGGCTACATTTTTCTCGAATCACGTAGTCCGCAGCCGGCCGGTTACTGGCCGGACCAACTATGGTTATATCCCATGGCCGGGAACCGGCCGGCCACTGGTCAGGTTAATGTTTTTGTAGAAATTACACATTTTTTAAGAGCCGTGATATTATGAAAGACGTAATTATGGATGCTAGATGAATTATTATTTAAAAGTTATGATTCAATTATTTATTAGATCAGTGAAACATAAATGAACTTTTTAAATTCTTAAAAAAAAAGCATTAAATTTTTTCGAATGATTTAACTTTTTAAATTAATATGCTATCGATTCTGCTATGTGCAACAACAGAAATGTTACAATTTTTATAAACTTCTCTATTTTCAGACAATATATAACATGTACAGTTTCAAATTTACAGGGATGCAACTGGTTCAGCCGTTCGAATTTAGGGAAAAAAGGGGATTTTTTTTTAAAAAAGGGGATTTTTTTGGAAAAAAGGGGATTTTTTAAAAATGTAAGGGGAGTGAAAATACATTAATAAATA
>NC_046662.1:115317046-115318370 GCF_010883055.1 Belonocnema kinseyi | reverse complement strand
AACAATAACTTATTCTGCTATAAATAATCATAATCCGATACACGTTCTCAGCTTCTGATTATCGTAGAAAGTTGTAATAAAGATGAATATGATTATAAAAATGAAACAGCAAAGTCGCTTTACTTTAAAATACCCATTATTTATTATTGTTAAAGTTTATGTTTTGTCGTCGAGATACGTTCGATCTTTATTACCGTGACGAATGTCAAGTTTCCCAGACCCAGTGTGGGTCATTGGCGTAGGCATTACAAATTCTTAGTGGTGCATTTTTAATGCAGTTCTATACTCGGAGACACTATTATGTTATTTTAAAATACAAATTGTTCAGCTTCATAACAATCAGAGCAATAAATTACAACAATTAAAGACAATAATAATATAATTAATAAATTAATAATAAATATAAATGGATTTATATGCAATAAAACAGTTATTATTATATTTCCTTGCATAAATGGTTTGTTTCGTTTACAGCTGACGGCAGCGGTTTTCAAAGCGAAGAAGAAAACCTCGGTGAAGATGAATCGCAATTGCTGAGGAATTGTTTAATAAATAGTCGTACTTCACACTGGATTAGGCCTAAAATGTTCAACTTTATACGGTATTTTCAACAGTCTTATATCAAATGTATATTACATGTATTTCTTGAAGTCGGCCTGGAATTACCTATTCAGATATTGTAAACAACAATTTTATTTATCTGATCATTTTAATATATGTTTCTTATTTTGCATCAAATGTTATTATTGGGTACGCTGAAACATGCATTATTTCAATACATTTCTTCCATCCATTTAGTTTCAAAATTATTCATAGCAAATTTTTGGATACTTTTTGGGTGGATATGTTTTATCTCTTAATCGTCTGTTCATAACTTGTATCGTTTACCAAAAAATCTAATTTTGATATTTATAATTCTAATTGTTACGAGTAAATCAAAGACGACAGTCCCATAACAGGAAATCATGACACATTTTTAGCTCCGTTTTGGATGAAACACTTTTTTATTTCAACATATTTCATATTTCGTGTCGTGTGTCCAAAAATTATATTAACATTGTTAATGTTGTTTTTTATTTTTTAAAAACCACGCATCCTAGCACAAACCAATTTGTAACCAATTTATAGCTTTTCTTTAGTTGAAAATCTTCTGTCTGATTTTTTCTTTTTGAAGGTTGTACCGCTTGCCCGAAAAAGTCATTTATTTTTTTGTTACTTATGCGGCAGGATTTAATAAGGAGGAATCTGTTTGGGATACCCACTCGTCACATGACCGTAAGCAATTATTTATTGTCTGCTTTCGAAATTTCTACAAATGGAACCT
>NC_046662.1:115308592-115316946 GCF_010883055.1 Belonocnema kinseyi | reverse complement strand
GAAAATTAAAATTCGAAAATTTTTTCTAAAGCCTCCAGAGGACTTCGTTTTCGCACGAAAAAATTTTATGTGCCCTTATTGCATCCGGACCCACAATTTAAAAGTTGATCTTGCTGTTTTTTTTATTTTTTGTTGCATGATACGAAAGGGATATTATGTGGATGCTATTACACATTTATGTATGCATTTGGTCCGCTGGGATACATGGTAAAAAATGATTTTAATTAATCTTAATTAAATAATTAATAAATAATTACAAGAAATTACAAGAAACTGCTCTCTTAATTTGAGTCGGTGAAATTTCACTTGGAGTCTGTGAGACACTTATATCTGGACCAATTGAATCAGTTTAATCATTCGACTATAGAGTGCTATTTTCTATTTTTTGGTTCACTTTCCGGGCACAATACAAGGGGGTTGGGGCATTTAAAATTAAGATTTATGGGGTGGAAATTATTTGCTGAAAATTCAATAAGAAATTACTAAACTTTACTTTATAGGAAGTTAAAAACAGGTACTTTTCCCCCTATTCAAATTCCTATTTTAAATCAATTTTGCAATGGTCCGGAGGTACGAATAAATGTTGATGCATCAAAAATCGACACTGTCTCGGCTATTCCCCTATTTTCCCTTTTTTTTAAATCCTCCTGTTTCACTCTTTTCAAGATACTTTCCCTTTTTTTGCACTTAAATTCGAACTGAATTAATAAAACCGAATAATAGAATTGAACTATTTTTGTTAAAAAGAGAAATAATTTTTTGATAATTCAATCATCTTCGGTTGAAGAACAATCTTTTTTCATTGGAAGCTCGACTTATGCATGTTTGGTTAAAAATGATATTTTTGTTGAAAATTCAACTATCTCGCTGCACTGAGAGACCTTTCATTTTAATAAATAATAAAAATAATTAAAAGTTAAGTATACTTGTGAATCAAAACACGGAAAAATGTTTGACTATTTAAGTTCATCATATTGAAGTAGTGGAAATTTCCATAATAGTATTTTATAAGCTTTATTAGAAAAATTAGTATTTTGAATACGAAATTTTCTGAGTCTGTATTTAAAAGATTAATCTTATTAAAGAGTAATATGGTGCTTACAAATTTGTCTAAAAATAGTTTTAATAAACAAGAAAGTGAATATTATAATCTGTATAACTCATTTGAGAAATTGACATTATAAATATGAATATGCCTGGAACCTGCGACCTATTATAGAAATTAAAACTCAAGTCTCAATTTTTCGTATATTGCTGTTTCATTATGTTCCCGAGTTTGTCCGAGCAATCTCGAATTTTGCTAAACGCGTTCGAGCCACTACAGGAGTGCACATGTACCAGCGGACGCCGGCAGTAGACTTCTTTTGTAATTTTTAGTATTTTTTGTTCGCGCGTTAATTATGCAATTGAATTGTGAATTGAAAAGTACACAATTGAAACATAATCTTCAACTATATACGTAGCTTTAAATCGATAATGGTTCAATTTTTTTTCTTTTTTGAGATATTTTAAAACAATTTCTTAAAATTATTTTTTCAAAATGAAAAATAATATGAAAGTTTTCGAAGAATATAAACAAAAGAATTTTACTATCTTAACACCATTCAAAACCCTTAAATATTAGAAAAGGTACACTTTTTTCAATGATTTAAATTTTTCGTACAGTTTTATAAAAAAACCTGCAAAATTACAAAAGTTGCCTCAAAATATCCCAGGTTCTTTATTTGACAATTTTCGAAATCTTTTTAAATATTCTTTTAAAATTAATTTGTCAAAATAAAAAGTACTTCTTAATTTTCATAGGAATCGAAAAGCGGGTGATCCAATATATTGGCTTTCCGGTCGTGTACGGAACAGCAAATGTTAAAAATTTCGAATTCGAAAAAAATTGTTTTTTCAGTAGTATATAATTTTTTACATCATATAAACATTATATAGGGTGTTTATTTAAATGTAAGGGGTTGTTTTGGGGGTGCCTTACCCCTTTAGTCACGCAATTCGATTTTCGTGTATTTGGAAGTGCAAATATACGTTTTCGATGTATTTTTTGACGCTGAATCCATATCTGACATAAAAATGCCCTTAATTCAAAAACAAACCTTCTAAATTAAATTAAAAACTACCGCTTTGCTTCGTCTGAAAGGGGGTTAAATGGGAAAAAGAGTTGAAAATGGTGAGGGGTGATGAATTTATATTCAGTCATATTAAATAGTAACGTTCAAAAAATTTTATATCAATATTTTTTGTTAATTATAATCTCATGCAAACGAAACAAGTCACCGTTTTAACAAAATTGGAATAGTAAATTTAAGGGGTATGGGGTAGTTAAAAAGGGGTTGAGTAGGATCAATTCAACTTAAATTACATTGACAACCGGTAACAATGTTACAAAAATGAATATTTTGATCTGAAAATCAAAATTAAAGAAGCTTATCTGTTGAGCCAAAATATTGACTTTCTGGCCCTCCAAAGGTTAAAAGGATTCTAAATTTTTTGTTCTGAATCTAAAAAAATGTACATAGTTTTAAATTATTTAAAATTATTTCAAGATTTACATTAATTTTCAACCTTTTCAAAACTTCTCTTAAGAAAAAACTGCATTTTATACGTCAAAATTGAACTATTTCACTTGAAAATTAAGGAATCTCAAAGTAAAAACAATTAAAATTTTAACACTCAAAGTTTTTTCCACTTTGGAATTTTGACAATTTAAGGCTTTCTATTTTAAAATGTCGAGTTTTTATTTATTTGATCTGTAATTGCTCGTTTTATATGCACAGTAAAATATTGCTACTAATGAAATAACTTTTCTTTTTTATAATTTTTTTTTTGGGTTAAAAATGGAATATTGGAAACTTAAACTGTATTTAAATAGAATTTGAAATTGAATCATTTGGTGGCTTACATTTTTTGAACGACTTCAGAGGCGTCTCGAAAAATTAATTATTCTTAACTTTATAATACTTAGTTTGATCAAAAAATATTAATTTATAATTACAGTTGATCAACTAAAAACGC
This sequence comes from Belonocnema kinseyi, assembly GCF_010883055.1. Lineage (NCBI taxonomy): Eukaryota > Metazoa > Arthropoda > Insecta > Hymenoptera > Cynipidae > Belonocnema > Belonocnema kinseyi. Next base: position 115,313,928 of record NC_046662.1, on the reverse strand, counting down.
TGTTTATCCAATTTTTTTAATTCCAACGCCTTTTACTTTTTTATTATTGAAGTAGTGAAAAATGCTGTTTAAAACTCCTCCATTTGAAAATTTCCGCTTAAAAAACTATGCTTAAAATTGGCAAATTTTTTAATAGAAGATTTTAGAAGTACGCATTTTAAACTAAGGATGTCATAATTTAAGAGGTTGACAATTGAACTTGAAATGTAAAACAAGCTTAAATATAACTTACTTTAAATTTGTACATAATTTCTTAGAAAAGAGAAAAGATAGAAAGATTATTTTGAAGTACAATATATAAATATAATATAATACTAAAATGGATACTACATTTCAAGAGAAAAATCCCTGAATTATTGATTCTTACAAAAAAGGTATTCATTTTGAAAAATGAAAACTCGATTTTATGGTCAAATAAAACACCACATTTTTCCATGTTCAAATCAATTTATTTTATGTGAATGCACAAAAATAGTTAATAAAAAATAAAAAATACAAAAGTAACACAAAAAATCTGCCCGCGACGCGGACACATTCTCATGATGCATTATACGCGAGGCTAGCTTCGCTCGCAAGTTTGAGCGCGTCTAGGGCGCACGACTGTTGGTCCTCGCGCTTCATGCTCGATGATGTATTTATCTCGCGCTTTGCGCTCAATTATATATTTACCTCGCGCTATGCGCTCGATTTCTATATTTTCGCACATTCTTGCGTAAACCTTTTAAAATTAAGACTAAAAACATCCACCACTGTAATTTTGTGATTGTGAATTCTCTTTCGTTACTGGGCATATGTAAATATACACAGTAACTTTATATATTTACACGTGTATATAACACGTTACTGTGTATATGTAAATGTATATAATAATTAATTAATTAATTATTAATAATTATTAATAATCAATTTAATAAATTCGAGAGTTTGAGCGCACCTACGGCACGCGACTGATCGCTTTCGCATCCACGTTCGGTCTTTGCATTTCTCCCGCATTCGTGCCCAGATCTTTTAAAATCAAAGGTCAACTGACTGACAACTGTATTTTGTGATTTTGAACTCTCTTTTGTTAAAGCTCTTTCGGCTTTAACGAACACATGCTCATCACGTATCTCGTGCTTCGCACTCAATTTTGTCCAACGTGCCAACTTTTCTACATTATACACAACACTTTTGTATCAAATATAATACATTTTTTATCTAACTCTGCCTGGGATTGCCTATTAAAAAATTGCAAACTAAAGAGCAAATAGTATTTATCATGATTATTTTTATATTTGTTTCTTATTTTCCTATAAATTGTATTCGAAGCTGCGCTAAAATATGTATCATTTCAATAAATGTATATCATTACAATTCATAATATGCATAAAAATTGAATCATACTAATTCTTATTTCCTTGTTTTTATAATTTTTAATCCTGTTTTTTACGATTGAATAAAAACTACTGCGCATCTGCATATGATCTAATGCAGGAACCTATATAGGATCCTATGTCCTCTTTCGTCTTTTCTCTCCTTTTTCCGAAAATTTAATTTTTTCATTTTTAATCTTATTTTTGACGATTGAAAGAAAGTCTAGTCGTTCTATCGAAAAATGATTAATAATAAATGTATAGATCTTTTTAGGCGAACAACTTTTGTCTATTAATTTTAGTTCATACCTTGTGTCGTTTTTTTTTCTTCAAAAATTCAATTATTTTATTTTTAATGTTGTATTTTACGACTAAAAACAAAAATTACGCGTCCTGTCAAAAAGTGATTCATTATAAATTTGTAGTTCTTTCCAGGGCGCGCAATTTTAGCTTTTTCATTTTTTTTCGTATCTTGCATAGTTTGACCAAAAATTTGAATTTTTCATTATTTTTGGTACGATCAAATTTGGAATGTTCAATTTTTAGACCAAATTAAAAAAGTTGTTATCATAGTCTTGCAGGGCTTTTAAAAAGGAACGTTTTTTTTCTTGACTTTTTTCATATCATAGGTTGTTTGGCTTAAAATGTTCATTTTAGTTTTTTTTTTTGATTTTGAAAATGCTGCAACTCTGATCATTTTCTTTTTATAGATAAACGTCATAGGGATAAATTATTCAAGTTTCTGAGTACTATGAATCAACACACATAGAATTTTGAAATCTTGAAAAATGTGGTTTCAAACATTTTTGGGACGATCAAATTTTGAATGTTCAACTTTTTGACCAAATTAAAAAAGTTGTTACGATCACCTTGTAGGATTTAAAAAATCAACGTTTTTTTTCTCTTGCCTTTTTTTCATAGCATGCGTTGTTTGGCTTAAAATTTTTATAGAAAAAAGTCTTTAGAATAAATTGTTTGAGTTTCTGAGTACTATGAATAACCGTTCATAGAATGTGGTTTCAAACATTTTGAAAACGCGCTCGCTTTTTGAATTTTGATCCAAAATAGCTGGTCTACGAACTTGTTCTTTCTTTTTATGCATTAAAAAAGTGTGCAAAAGCAGAATCCAATCTGATCAATTTTTCGAAAGTTATCATGCCTATGGTATACAGACTACAGACCGGAAAGTGACAAAACAAAATACAAAATAGCACTCTTTAAACGAATGATTTAACTAATTCAATTTATCCACTGATAGATATAATTGTGTCATTGACTCACAGTGAAATTCTACTGTTTCAAATTAAGAGAGGAGTTTCATGTCAGAGTCAGCTCAGTCAGAAGCGGCGGAGCCTTTTTTCTTTAGATGGGGGCAGGGGAAGGTACTTATAATGTTGAATGGCACAATTTGTACATATTACAATAACATTATACTAGATACAAATTGTACATAAATAATAATAAATGAACAATGAATAGTGAATGATAAATAATAATAAATACAGGTATAAAATTCATATTGCCCAAGATTTCACAAAGATTTCAATAATATTACAAATGTTCACAAATATTTCGCAAAGATTCCTAAAGATTTGACCAAGACTTCAATGATTTTTTAAAGATTTAAAAGATTTCACAAACTTTTCAAATATTTCGGATAAATTAAAAAAAAATTGACAAAGACTTCAATGGTTTCCCGAGGATTTCAATAATTTCACAAATATTACCAGATACTTTAAAAATATTTTTAACAATTCGCAGATTTCTGACTAGAGAAAGATTTCGTAAAAATTTCAAATATTTCGCAGAAACTTCGTATAGAATGAAAAGAATTAACAAAATCTTGAATTATTTCATAAAAATTTTCCTTATGTTTCAAAGAATGCATAAACATTTTGATAATTTAACACCGATTTTTGATAGATTTAAAAGATTTTACAAAGACATCAGTGATTTTCCAAAAGATTTCGATAACTTTACAAATATTAACAAATAAGTCAAAAGTGTTTTCAAATTTTCAAAGATTTCTAAAAATTTCAGAAAGATTTCAATGATTTCCCATAGGTATCAAAGGTTTTAAAAATTTTGCAAAGATTTTGCACAGATTTGAAAGGTTTTACAAATACATTAATTATTTTCCAATAATTTCACAAAGAATTCAATAATTTCACAACTAGTACCAAATAATCTTATGCAAGATTGCAGACTTCTCAAGGTTTTTATAACTACTACACAGAAAAACTTATTTTTTAAATGTTTTATTGCTTTTTTGTTGGGGTTTAGAGAGGTTGATCAGCAACTTGGGTCGGAGCAGTGTTGCGGAACGAACGTGTTGTTTACAAAATAACACGAGAATTCTGGATCAATCTGAAAATTCTCTATCCCTTCCACACACTACTCCTTTCCCCTACCGAGTGAGTCACGCCTACCCCGAAAGGGAAATGGCTTAACGGTGTAATAATACAATAAGCAATTAATCGCCTGAATAATAATATTTTCTAAACAGGAGTGTTCTCAAAGTGTGGTAGAAAAAGAGCGTGCAACGAAAATACATGGAAACGAAATGAAAAGAAGCCAAATATGAGGTAAGCTATTTCAATGCAAGCACTTAGTTGATTATCAAATATTTTAGTACAAATATCATCTAAAGCTTTAAAATAAAATCAGGAAACTGAAAAAGAAGTTCCTGGCTAACTAGACTAAGAAAAATGCTCCTAAAACATGAGCTGCAAAACTTCTCTCAGAAAATCTGTAAGAATATTGCTTTTAGTTTATTTAATGCCAAAGAAATGTTTGCGTGAAAATTATTTCTGTTAGTTATAAGAAAAATGGTAAAAATTACTACTTTAATATAGAGAAACCTGTTAAATAGAAAACTTGTAAAATTTTATTGAAAATAAAAACTTGTACTTAAAACAATAATATAATTCTACTATCCATGTAGGAATGTAATCAGGGATCCGGCTGGGTCCCAGCCGGATAGACACGGTTGAAGCCGGGCGCTGGTCGGGGAATCCGGCTAAAAACGTCACGGTAAACTGGTCGGATCCCGGTTTCAATACCGGTCCCTAAGCGGTTAAGGGGGTAGTACATGTTCAAATTGAAAAAAAATCGATTTTTTAAAAATATCAGTCACCATATACCTTTAAAAATAAGGTAGAAACCTACTTTTACCTCAGGGCGTATCGAAAGTGGCTAAAAAACGAATTACTCCTCAAGACCTCGAGCGCTCGAACTTTTTTGGCTGGTCGCCACGATTGCAGCCGATCTACTAGACCGATTTCATTGAACTTGTTTTTTAAATGTTTGTAAAAGATTTGGCTGTCGCATGACCCTCGCTCATGATTTTCCAGTAATATTTTTTAACAATTTTACATAGTAAGAGAAATTGATAACGTGATTTATCTTTCAAGGCTCATCGTAAAGATTACGATGAACTTTAAAAGTTAAATCAAGTGAACTAATTCTGGCAGGAAAATTGGAGTAGAATTTCAATCCCTGATAATAGAATCTCGTACCAATTTGGAAACCACGTGGTGATTTAAGGTTAGGCAGGAAGGAAAAACTGTATACCCAATAGTATATTTTAATTTAACATAACAATTATTCGCTCACTAAGTGGGGTTTTCAAACTAATTACTGAAATAAGGTTGATTTTAATCGCGAGCCTCAATTTTATTTGCGAACTTCGAGGAGACGACGCGACGTGGGTGCAAGAAGCTTCCTCGTTCCAGGTAAGAAACTGAAAATTACTGAGTGTCTATGCAGACGCCAGACGCAGTAGGTGCTATATATGGAGGTAAATTCAGGGATGCCACTCCATCCCCTTTTTCCCTATTCCCCTTTTTCCCCTTTTCCCCTTTTTTCCCCTTAAATTTGAAGAATCCCCTTAAATCCCTAAAATCGAGAATTTTGACCCAATTTTCCCCTTTTTTCCCTTTTTTACAAAGTATAGATTTATTTTTTTAAAGAATTATCACATAG
>NC_046662.1:115292837-115308492 GCF_010883055.1 Belonocnema kinseyi | reverse complement strand
TTTGAAAATTAAAATTCGAAAATTTTTTCTAAAGCCTCCAGGGGACTTCGTTCTCGCACGAAAAAATTTTATGTGCCCTTATTGCATCCGGACCCACAATTGGTGATACTCGGATTCTGCGTTACAATTCCCATTACAAGGTCACGGATTAATCGCTATAGTTTTTTTTGCAACGGTAAAAAGTTTTAAAAAAGTATAAGGGTACCTTTTCACGGAGCTCTGTTTTAAATTAATCGCGGAATAAATATTTTTCATAGGATTCATTTCTATCTGCTTTGTTGGTTTATGGCAAATTTACTTGGGTGAGAACCTAGATACGAACTTGATGTGTCAAATTAATTTATCAGTTTATTAAAATTCGACCTCCGTGAAAAGGTACCCTAAGACCTATAATAGACCGTGGGCTCACAACGTAAATGGGGACGTGACACGGATAAGGCCAATTTTCACATGAGATGTTCGTCTGGTGATGAGGAACGTAAAAATGGGTGCCTGGCAGGTGTGAGTGGATGTGTTTACCTGTGGCGACCTGTCAAAGGCGCGAATTTTTGGCAGTTAACTAACGTCACTCGGATATACATCTCCCAGTGATGCATATTTTCATTGGTATAGCATTTTTGGATAAAATTGATATATTTGGAGAAAACATCCATTAAAGAAATACCATAACAATGAAAAGCCCTTTTTATTGACAAGTGATTGTTTCAAGAATTATTAAAAGACAAAAGGTACTTTATTACAGGTATACTCCAAGACGAATAAGAAGTATTTGATCAAAATGTTAATATTTACCAAGTTATTCGCGTTTTCCTTTCTTTTCCCCATTTTTTCTATCACCTGCTGTATCTATAGCAAATTAAAAGAAGGTAAACTCAAAATTAGTACACGAATAAAGTAAGTCTTGTGCAAATAATTGGCGCCAGCCACTTTTAGTTAAAACAATAACTTATTCTGCTATAAATAATCATGGTCAGTGTCACGTTCTCAGCTTCTGATTATCGTAGAAAGTTGTAATAAGGGTGAATATGATTATAAAATAAACAACAAAAGCGCTTTACTTCAAAATATCCATTATTTATTATAGTTAAGTTTATGTTTTGTCGTTGAGATTCGTTCCATCTTTATTACCGTGACGAATGTCAAGTTTCCCAGACTCAGCGTGGGTCATTGGCGTAGGCATTACAAATTCTTCGTAATAAAGTACCTTTTATATTTTAATGATTTTCGAAAAAATCACTTGTTGTCAATAAAAAGGGCTTTTTATTGTTATGGTATTTCTTTAATCGATGTTTTCTCGAAATATATCAGTTTCATCAAAAAATGATATACCAACACGGAAAAAAAGTTCTTGAGGCGAACGAGTGAATCGAGAATATATTAAACTCAAAGAAAGTGTACGCTTGGATTAGGTAAAACGTTTAGTTAGAAGAGTGACACATTTAGTTACTTTATGTAAATTGTTCTCGTGAATCAGGGATTTAGACAAAATTGCTAAGTTCGAAAGTTTATTATTTTCGACAGATTATGTATAATTGTATTATCTTCAGATTAGAAAAAAAATTTAGTTGTTATAGAAATATATTAACTTACAGTAGCCAATTTTTCGTCTGGTATCGCGAAAATGAATTTCCCTGAAATCCGTGTAATGCATTTGGAGGTCAAGTTTGCTGTTTTTATCGCGTTTCTTGATATTTCAAAATAGTTATCGCCTACAATCGAAACAAATGTAAATTATTATTACTGTATCTTAAACTCCATTTAATATTAACAATCGCGCACATTTTAAGTGGTAAAAAGCGTTTAATTGTCCAAAGTAAATCTCAACTGTCACTGCTCCCGATTATACCGTCGCCATTTTATTTCGCTGCTCCCATAATGCACCGGCGCTCTTCCGATAATTGCTTCAGACACCTATTCTTAATATCCCAATTAAAGCTATACTTATTAGGGGTTTGACAATGCGATATCCCTGGTATATGGATAATGGTCAAGGATATTCATTTTCGCTGATCCAGGGATCTTTCTAAATCCCTTCGTTCGTTTACAGCTAAATGTTTGGCTATAATAAGGAATAATATCCCTGTCACAGCTCAATTTGTTTTACCGTGAATGAAAATATGCATCTCTGGGAGTGGGCCAACTTTTGTTTGAAACTTTTTCCTGTAAAATCAATTTCAAAAAATTTCACCTGAATGTCCGGCGACTTCGAAGCCGTCTAGCAACATTTTTGCATCCAGGCAAATGCCTGGCAATGCACAGTTGCTATTTCTAATGTCAGCCCCTATATGTACACCAATTTTCAACCTTATCAGAGTCACGTTAGTTAACTGCCAAAAATTCGCACCTTTGACTGGTCGCCACAGGTAAACGCATCCACTTACACCTGCCAGGCACCCATTTTTACGTTCCTCATCATCAGACGAGCATCTCATGTGAAAATTGGTCTTATCCGTATCACGTCCCCATTTACGTTGTGAGCCAACGGTCTATAACGCCTGTTGACTGCTACTTAAATATGATGTGTTTAAAGTGTAGCAGTCAACAGGTGTAATACGTCTTTTATTTTTTTTTAACTTTTTAGTTATAAAAAAAAACTATTGCGATTACTCCGTAAGCTTCCAATGAGAATTTTAACGTAGAATCCGAGTTTCACCAATTTAAAATTTGACCTTTCTGGTCTTTTAAGATTTTGTTGCATGATACAGAAGGGATACTATGTGGATACTCTGATGATAACCTGTAGAGTATCCTTTCCGTTCACTCGGTCCGCTAGGGTAGTACTGATCGCTACCAACCAACAGCAGCTATAACCACACTTTTTTACGCTCTTTTTGCCACAAGTGCCCTGGGAAACAATAAAATTGCAGTTCCGGATTTTTTTTATCTATATTCGAGCAACCTACCACGCCAAAAATTCTTCTTGACCCGTTTTTTGGTCTGAAATGCATGATCCAACAAACCATGGTCCCACAACGCGCAAGTAAAAAAAATCAACCAATCAGACGGTTCGCCCGTCGTTCCTTCCATCTTGGATTTATGGATCGAATTCGGTTGGCGGGGTATGGTGAGGATACTCGGTATGGTGGGGCTAGTCGGGTCACTCTCAGTCGAACGCATTTGAGCATTGAATTGGCGTTGGACCTTCGCTGAAACCCCTAAAAGATTTCCACTGTTCTCCATGGCAGAGCTGAGGTAGGAAATAGCCGAGATAATGGAATAAGAGAATGTGAAAAACATGCGCTGATAACTGCGCCCTCTTGGCGGATTACCTAAGAGTTACTTTAAAGGCGCAAGTTCCGCGTCGGTAAATGACGAAAGTTAGCAATTTCTGAAATGATTTACCAATTAAGTTTCTGCTCAATTAGTTACCACAAAGATATCTTTGTTGCAGATCTGAAAGTTTCTAAAGACTTCGGTGGTTTTCTATTTATATCTCGATCCCCATCAGAAAGAAATTAAAGAAATTGGCGATTTTGATGTTTCGCGTTATTCTTAATTTCATGCATGAGTCGATTTTGAGGTTATGGTGTTGAAACTGTTTTCAACAAAATAGCTAAATTTTTATCCAAAGGGATGAATTGTATACTAAAAAAAACGGAATTTTTAATAAAATATATGAACTTTGCACAAAAGAAATTTATTTTCCACCAAGTCTAATTTTCTATACAAAAATTAATGTTTAATCACATTTAATTTTTCGACAAAAAATAATTATTTTCTTGTAGTTAAAAGAAATTAGTTTTTAACCAAAAATTATCTACACAATAGTTAAATTTTCAGAAAACAAATTTTTTCAACTAAATTGATACATCAACCAAAAAAACTACATTTTTCACAAGGCAGTTCCAATTTCAACCTGAAAAGTTGAAAATAATTAAAATTCTTTGGTCTTGCTTTAAATTATTGAAATTAATTGAAAATGTTTGGAATGTTTTAAAAGATCCTAAAATATTGAAAATCCTTTGAAATCTCTTGAAATTTTGCAATGCTCTTGAAAATTCCTTGCAATTTTAAAATACCCTAAAATATTTTAAATCCTTTAAAACCTAATACTAAATTATTAAAATCAATTGAAAATTCCTTGGAATCTATTAAAATATCCTAAGATATATCAGATCCTTTGAATCCTCATATTAAATTACTGTAATCAATTGAGAATTCCTTGGAACCTTTTAAAATACTTTCAAGTATTTCGAAACCATCAAAATATTTTGAAACACCTTGACATCTTTTCAAGATTTATAAGGTACTTTGGAGATTTTTAAAAGATCCTGCTATAATTGTTCAAATTCTTTGAAATTCCTTTAAATTATAAAAATGAATTGAAAATTCGTTGAGATCTTTTAAAACATCCTCAAATCTTTAAAGTCCTTAAAAATCTTTTGAAATGACTTGGAATTTTTAAAAGATTCAGATTGAAATTTAGAAAAAAGAAAAATTTCAAAACGTTAAATATTGTAATTTTGTAGATTAGAGTTTTGAAAATGGAATCAATACAAATGCAAAACTTTCGAAATCTTATTTTCAACTATGAAATATAAGTAATTTTCCACTTGATGGAATGCAAGTCTTCAAAATTTGAATTGTAATCTTAGAAGTTTATTTACAAAAAATTATTAATCATAAATAAATTGAAATCGTTGAAAATTTAAAAGTATATTTAAAAAATATATATAAATACAATTTTATAATTATATACAAAAATCGTTTCAGAAATAGTTAAACTTTAACTCGAGTAATTTCTATTAACACTTTAATTTAATACTTTAACTAATCTACAAACATTAAAATCTTTAACATTTTGAAATTTTTCTGTTTTCTAAATTTCAGTTTGAAATAATTTCATTTAGAGATTGCCCAATTGAAAAACGTACGTTTAAATTTTGAACGCTTTCAATTAATTCATGATTATGATATAGTTGAAAATGTTTGAAAATTAGATTTCCAAAGCTTTGAAGTTTTATTGATCCTATTTTCAAAACTCTAATCTACAAACATTTCAATATTTAACGTTTTGGAACTTTTTTCTTTTTTTAAATTTCAATCTGAAGCTTTACAAAATTTCGAAAGGTTTTTAAGGATTTTAAATATTTGAGGATGTTTTAAAAGATGTAAAGGAATCTTTAATTTGTTTTTATAATTTAAAGGAATTTCAAAGAAATAAAAAATTTTAGAAGGGTTATTTACAAAAATTCAAAAGTACTTTAGAAATATTCAAAAAAAGATCTAGGTATTTCAAAAGATTTTAAAGAATTTGACAAATTTCAGAGAATTTAAAAAGATTCGAAGGAATTTTCTATTGATTATGGTAAGTAAATATGAGATTTTAAATTATTTGATATATTTCATGGTATTTCTAAAATTTCAATATATTTTCTAGAGCTTTACAAAATTTCAAAATATTTCAAATATTTAAGGGTGTTTTAAAAGATGTCAAGGAATTTTCAACTTATTTTTATTATTTTAAGAAATTTTAGAGAATTACAAAAATTTTAGCATGGTTAATTAAAAAAAATTCAAAAATACTTTGAAAATCTTTAAAAAAATGTTTCAGGTGTTTCAAAATATTTTGAAGGAATTGCAATATTTGACAGTATTTGAAAATGCCCCAAGGAATTTTTTATTGTTTGCGTTACTTTAATATGAGATTTGTTTTAAAATATGCATACAATTGAATATATTTATGCATATTAACTGTTATTAAAAGGGATAATAGTCCTTGTTCGCCTCTGGATATTAATGATTTAATAGACAAAGTAAGATATGAAAAAAATAAGATATATATGTTCGTTTTTTATTCTTGCAGTTGATTTTTTCAATTTCTAAGAATTTTGCGAGTCACTAAAAAAACACTGGTTAAGTAAACAGTCTGTAATTAAGTCTATTAATAAATATTACGATTTTACGCAAAATCAATATTGTAAATGGAAATTTTCAATTAAGTAATTTCATTTCATGATCAAATGTTTTCCAACTGTTTCTACACATTATTGATTCAAAAGAAAATTTTAATTGCAAATGGGTTTTCTAATATTATAGGAAATAACTCTGTTCTTAAATTGAATCATTTCAAAAGATATTTCGGAGATGTACAAGTATTGTAAAGGTTTTAAAGTAATTTAAGATTTGAAATTTTTTAGACAATTAAAAATTTTCTATATATTTTAAAAACAATTTTTAACAATTTTATAAAATGTTGAGTATTTCGAAAAAAATGTTCGAAGCTATTTAAGAATTTTGAAAGGATTAGATTTTTTTGGTAAGATTCCTCTGGAAGTTTCTACAAATCTCTAAGTTTTGAAGGTCATTGTAAAAATGTAATTTCTTATTACAAAGATTATTTAGGAATTTCAGAATTTTTGAAGAGATTAACAATATTTAAATACATGAATAGTTTTCGAAAAATTATTCTTTCAAATCTTCTGAAAGTCCTAAATATCTTTTAAGCGGACTCTAATTTTTCCTAATATCTTGTGTGCCCTGCAAAATAAAAAAAATGCATACAATTTTTCTGCATTTTTTCGGTATATGTGAAATCTTCAAAAATGTTTTTGAAATATCTCCGGAATCTTACGAAAATTATATTTATATAACTTTAAAAAGAAACAGATAATAGGTGATTCCTTCTTGTCAAAACTTGAAATGTGGTTTCACCTTTGTAACAAGCTAATAGTTATTCCAAATTTGTATTTTGTATTAAAAAGATTGTAATTGCAAAAAAAAACATCATTTTTTAACTCTAAACTCAAGCTGAAATTAATAGCCCAGATTTTTTAGAAGTTTTTTCCCCCTATTTTTAAAGGCTGAATCTAATAACTTAGTTATTAGTACATTTACTAAATAAGGAAATGTGAAAAGTATTAAAAGTTAAAAGAAAAATAGATTTCTTTTTATTTAATTTATTTTTCTCAATTTATTTATTTAATTAAAGTTCAACTAAATACTATTTAATTAGATTATATAATAATTGTTCAAGAAAGCAGTTGTAAAGAGGTACTCATCTATTTATATTGCATTTGCTTGGCGGGGAAATACATTTCTCGAAAACTCTCCGCTGGTTCTGCCAACTGGAGGTGCTAAGAATCTGAAAGAATCGAAGATTCCCCTTCGCCCTACCAATATCATTTCAACAAATTGGGGGAATTCAAGACAAAATCACACTTTGCGGACTATGCTAATTTATAATTTTAAATTATCTAAAATATATATATATATATATTTATATCGAATTATATGAATTTAGGAAGTATTGTATATAAAAATTAAAAAAAAGTTCAAACAACCACTGCGTGGTCCTAATATCAGCAACCGTCAACTAAAAATGACACCAGCTCCCAGAATATACGCGAGAAATCACACCTATGGCCAAGTCTCACGACCGTGAACTGGGTGGTATATAGCATTTATTTTTCTCGGACATTTTTAAGTGTTGATACTTTTGTTTTACCGGATTCTTGATTTGACGCGTTTTTTATGTTTTAAATAATTTCAAAATATTTTTCAATTTTCTTAACATTTTTTTTTTTTGATTGAAAAAAATAATAAAAACTTTCCCCGTAATCTTAACTCAAAAATGTTTAATTTCTTAAAACATTTACAAATTCTGAAAAAGAATGTAACATTTTATTTCAAAATATTCAAAAATATAAATTTTCTTTTATCTCTTAAAAGTCTTCTCAATATTAAAATTATTTGTTAAAGTTGAAAAATTATGTTTTTAATTAATTAGAATTATTCCTATTTGTTTTAATTGTGCAAAATTATAAAAATTACCTTAAAATTTTCCAGATTAAGAAAAAGATTTTTTTAATGTTTTAGAAAGTTGTAGAATATTCGCTCAAAATTATTTGTTGATAAATTTGATAATTTTCTTGAAAAATCTTTAAATCTTTTTAAATTTTCTCTTTAAATTAACTTTAAAAATAAAAAATTGTAAATTTTCTAATGAAACTTAAGAACACTTTTTTATCCTTTTCAAATCTTCAAAATTCTTAACAAGATTTTTCTTTCGAAATCTCAAAAAATCTATATTTCGCTCAACATTTATCGGCCTCACACCAAAAAACAAACGGAAAACATTCACTAAAATCATATTCATGCAGAATGTAATCAGTCAGGTTTTCGAACAAATTAAAAATATTTTCACATTTTTGAAAGATAATGAAATAATATTCTTCGGATTCAGATGAAAATTTAACATGATTTTTTGTTTTTAAAAATAAATCGTTAGATAAAATTTTAAAAGATTTATAAAAATGCTGAGAAAGAATCCAAAATATCTACAGCAATTTTTTTAATTTTTTAAGATGTAAAAATTTAAGAGAAATTTGGGCGTTGAAGAATAAATATTCTATAAAAAAAAAAGAATTCTCAACTATGAAGATTAATTTTAAATCAATAAAAAATAAATAGAATAGTTAAAGTTTAAACTACAAAATTTGACTTGTTGAATACTTCAATTTTCAATCAAAAATTGTAAATAAAAATATTAATTTTTAACCAAATATTTGAATTTTCAATAAAGAAAGGTATCTCCATACAAGCTTTATTGTCTACCAAAAAACAACGAATTAAAAAATTTTCCATTTTTACATCATATTACATCAAATTAAATATTACATCAATTTATATAAATTTCAGCAATATTGCATATGAAAATTTAAAGAAAAACATTAAACAACCACCGCATGGTTCTACTGTCAGCAACCGTCATCTAAAAATGACACCAGTCCAAGCATATACGCGATAAATCTTATTTACTTTTTCGGAAATTTCTGAGTGTTGATACTTTTGTTTACCGGATTCTTGAGCCAATGCAGTTTTAAAATGTCTCAGAAAGTTTCAACATATTTTTAAATTTTCTTTAAAAAAATGTGTTTTTTAAATAAAAAATAAATTACAACTTTCCCCAAAATGTTAGGCCAAAAATTTTTTATTTCCTAAATCCTTTCCAAATTCTGAAATAGAATCCAAAACTTTATTTCAAAATCTTCAGAAATCTAAATTTTCTTTTATCTTTTAAAAATTTTCTCAATATTAAAATTGTGCAGAATCTTTTTTAGCAATTTCTTGAAATGTTTTGAAAAGTTGTAGAATAATCTCTCAAAATTAATTTTTGATAATTTTGACAATTTTCTTTAAAAATCTTGGAATCTCTTTAGGTATTCTCTTCAAATAAACTTCAAAAATAAGAAAAATGTTACATTTTTTAGGAAACTTAAGAAAACTTTTTTATATTATTCAAATCTTTCAAAATTCTTAAAAAGCTTTTACTTTCGAAATATTAAAAAATCTATATTTCACTCAACATTTGTCGGCATCTTAGCAAATAACAAACTGAAAACATCCACTAAAATCATATTCATACTAAATAAAATAAAATAAAACAATAAAATATCATATTCATATTAAAAATATTTTAGAAATTTAAAAGATTTCCTAATATTTATAAAATATTTATAAGACGATGAATTTTCAAGAAATAGTTAAATATTCTATCAAAAAAAGTATCTTACAATTAAAATAACTCTGTTATTATTTGCAAGATTACATGATTGTTGCACTTTTCCATAATATTTAAAAAACGCAATGACCCTGCCAAGTGTTCCAGGTTTTGTGTAAAAGAAATAATTAAATTACTTTATGTCCCATTTGTTCTAAATCAACATTCATGCCTTTCGTAACACGAAAGTTATAATTAGCCTTTCGACTGAAGGGTACTTTAATAAATTTTTCTAATTTTACTACACAAAAAAAAACTTTAAACAAGTTATTGAAAAAAAATCGGTTTTGAAAGATCTTGAATTATATGCTTAGAAACTTTTTTTAAACTTTGAACGGTTTCAAGAAAATGACACAATATTCTTAAGATTAATACGAAAATTTGAAAGGATTTTTTTCTATTAATTTATTGATAACATTTTTATTAACATTTCTATAAATTCCGCGAAAAAATCGGAATGTTTAAGGCAAGATTTTTAATTTTTTAAATATTTTTTAAAATTTTAATAAAAATTCGCTTCCGTGTCAGACATTTAGAAATTTTAGAAGATTCTGATTGATTAAAAAAAAATTCCGAAAATTTACCAAATATTTTTTAAGAACAACTTACATTTATAACACAAAAATTTAATTTTATACTAAGATTAATTTTCAAGCATTAAAAAGACAAATTAAATACCTCAATTTTCAACCTAAAAACAACGGATTTAAAAAAGTTTAATTTTCATTAAAAAGAAGAATTTTTAACCTAGAAAATTAATTTTCTGATAAAAAACAACAAACTTGAAAACAACAATTTTTAAATTGTCAACCAAATAGAGGAATTTGTTACTGAAAAAAGATCAATTTTGAACAATAATTAAAATAGTTAAATTTTCAATTCAAAATCAACAAATTGCCAATAAGAATTAAATTTTTAATGAAAAAGATGATTTTTTAACCGAGAAGATAAAATTTTCTACCAACAAAAACAGTGAATTCAAAAAATATATAGTAATCTTTAAACACCAAAAAGTATTATTTTAAATCAAAATGTTTGTTATTTTCCTCCATATTTTTTTTCATCGTTATGTACTAAAAGAATGATTAAAATTTTGATTAATAGGCTCTCAAATTAATCTTTGAATACCAAAAAACAGTAATTTTTTTAAAACGTTTAATTGTGCATAATTTTTAAAATTCGCTCAAGATCATTCAGACTCTTTTATGTAAACTTTTTAATTAAAGTATCCCAAATTCAACTAGCCAGTTTGCGAACTAGAATATAGACCATATACGCGAAATTGCCCACTCTGATCTTCTCTAACGAAATTGTCAACCTGGAAAAAAGCCGCCCTGTTTGACCCATGGAGAATAGACATAAGGAGACCAACCATGGACATAGGAAACAAGGGACTAGGCATGCCATTGCGAGGTGATGCAATGAGGGGGGAGATCCGTCACCTTTTGATGTCCGCCGACAAACATGGCAGCGCCCACATGTTTATATTTTCATGCATAGTTTGCCGGCAAAAACGCTCGTGCGCATAATCAAATGACACATCGTAAGATGGCGGCTCTCCCCACTCATGGAATTTTCCCCCCTCCCGTGGATTCAACCCCGCTTGCCCAAGTTAGGATGGCATGCCTAGTCCGGCGTTTCCTATGTCCATTATCGTCTATTTAAGTTCGTACACTGGCCTGAATAATTGGGGCGCTTTATTTTAATTCGCAAAAGCCTCAGGTAATAGGTGGCGCTGGTTAAAATCGTTCGAAATTAAATACATGGGATCGCCTATCTCCCACCTCATCTCCGTCCATGGTAATTGCACAACTCAATACAATGACTCACCCGGCCGTTCAAAAATTTCGCCGCCTGATGGCGCTGCCAACATACTTCAATACTCTATTTTATTTTCACATCTTCAGACAGCTCTCTTTTACGATACGGAATAACTTTACAGCTAGAGGTTTTTATAAACTAAATAATTCTTTGATACTTTCTCTAACACATGTTCCAAAAACACTGTCAGACATCAAAATATTATTTTAAAACATTTTTCTACATTGTTTATCATTCTTATCCTTTGCTCAACTATGCTACGCATATTACTTAAAAATTAAACCATTTTTTAATATTTAACTCTGAGTAATTGCAATTTATATTTCCAAAAAACTTTGTTTTTCAATTAGTAAAAATGTCGATTTTTTCCATCAAAGGTAATGCTTAGATTAAATAAATTGGTAATCATAATAGCGCTTATGATGTATTATTTAACTTTTGTAAATAAATGTATGTTGCTAATGTTTTCCATTTGGGACTCTTCATCAAATGTGACGTGCGCCGAAGAAAGGGGGCTTACTCTAAAAAAAATCGAAATCGAGTTTCGATAGTTTTTGAGTTTCTTTTTTCAATAAAACCAATGGAAAAAATTTCCGAGCATTATTAATGCTAATAATTGAGTTATGAGGTATCCGAGAAATCGTTCGCTTACTCGAGAGCTCGAGGTTTCGTGAAACACCTCCCACCACTTACCGCTACATCTACGCGTCTCATCTATACACCGCCAGTGAGCCGCATCAACGACCTATCTATTTCCGTGAGAATGTAGTGGTAAGTGGAGAGCAAGGTGACCAGATGGCTGTGTAGGAAAAGAAGGACACCCACTCCTTACCACCTCCCACCAATATATTATTTTCCGCCCCTAGCCCAAATTGGCGCGTTATTCGAAAATTAAAAGAGATTATCCTGTCATTATAATCTGTGACTAATCAATATAGAAAATTAAACTCGCAGCGACAGATTATTATTTACTAGACTAAGAAAGTGAAAATAAAACTTTAAAAATTCAATCAAACATAACCTTGCAATGGTACCTAGGTTAGATTCGTACAGTGACAGACGCATAGGAACACTTTCCCTTCGCAGTCATTGGAATTGCAAAGTGAAGAAAGGAAACGGGAAACACAAACCGAATATATACCAGGTTATGGCCTTTTAATACGATAAGCATTAGGACTAAGGGCCGTTTCGAAGTCGAAAATCTGACGGACCTCTTTTTTCATCGACGCACGATATAAAAAAAGGTCCGTTCGTTGTTTGGCTTTCGACACGGTCTCGGACTCCCACTGCAGTTTCAACTAGCACAATTTCTAGAGAGAAGTACTGCGTGAACGCAAACGTAGTGAACAATGAGATTAATCCAGTAAATTTGTCATTGGTCAAACGACGAACGTTATTCAGAACAGAAGGACAAACATCGAAAAAGAAGGACATGTCCTTCCAAAGAAGGACGTCTGGTCACCCTGGTGGAGATGGAAGATTTCGTGAGTCTTTCCTCTCTCCTAAAAGTCGTTTCTATCGAGTCGACTTCGACCGCTCGCCCCGAAAAATCTCACTTTTTAGAGTAAGCTCCCTTTCTGCGGCGCACGTCACAAATGATGATGTTTATATAACAATGAAACCATTATTACTTTGGATAAAATGTGAGTAAGTTTAAGAGGTATTAAAACAGATTTTTACAATTCTTATTTACATAAAAATAACATTTTAATTTCTTTTTTCAAGAAACAATATTTATTATTAGAAATAATGTTAAGTCGCCTAACTACATATTTTCTTATTAAATTATTCAAGGGAGATTATTCTAACAATTATTTAAACAAATCTGCAAAAACGTGATTTGCAAATAAAACATGCAGTTAGAATTGAGACATCTCACGTTTCACTCATTTGAACGTATTCAATTGCCATGGAATTAAAAAATATTTCAATATCATTGGTTAAATCCGCATAATAACTCTAAAAAAGTTATGAAATTGACATCAAGCTCCGAATTATGGGCGCGGAATTAAATACTATTCATCTGCTCGAAATTTTTACTTGGCAGGTAGTATTGAATTGACCACTCAAAGCTATAATGATAATAAGTAATTCAATTATTTTTCTGTCAAAATTGGTCCGTAAGGTCAGTAGATGAAAAGGGCGAAAAAATAATCTAATGAGTTCACACGCAGGAATGCTTTTCAGGCTACTTACCAGTGAAAGCTTGGTCCCTACAAGAGCGCCGACGATAAGGACGATTAGTTTAATAGAATATTCCGGATACAATCGTCGCAACTCCCTTATAAGCTCTCTATACATCTCTTTCTTTTCATGCTCCTTGGCTATGATGTTTTTGTCAGCTGGTGCCGAAAATTCGATAACGAAAATAATTGACTTCTCGAAGTCAAGAAGAACCATGTCAGGCCTCGAGTGTGTAACAAGAACAATTGTCGAGAATATAAGGTTCCAGTATAAGCGGCACTTCTCATTCTCGACAATTGACTCGATTATCCTAGGAGCATTTAGAGGAGTGATATTAAGGTAAATAACGTAAGAGTGACAGAGGTGGTAATAAAGCACTCTTAGTATCGCATTGCACCTCTGGATATAGGTTTTTCCCGCATGAGTTGGACAAGTAGATAGCATGTGCATTAAATGCTCGGGTTGTGCATGGCATGTCCTGCAACTATCATCGGGAATGTCTTGGCTTAGAATGTGGTGACGGTATGTTAAGGTGGAAATGACACCGTCCTGACATGCCAAAATGAAACCCCCGTGCTAGATTTCAATCCCAGGGATTTAAGGAAAGCAAAAGTTAGCTCACATGACATTGACTGATCCTCAACATTTATGTGGAAGATGCCGTGCATCTCCGCTCTAGACTTCTCTTAGCGTCAGATAGTATCCGTATATTCTCAACAATATGCTGCCTGATGGTTAGCAGCTTTGACTTGTGGAGTGTGTACTGACAGGTGCGGAGTTCGCGCGCAAACTTTTCAACCAGGCTATCTTTATGGCGAAATGATGCATTCGTCTTTTGGTCTTATGATCAACCGTTGGTTTTTTTGCGGTTCGCATCGACCAAAGCTCTCGCTGCATTATACATGCAACAATTGATAGTCCAGAGGTCGGATTCTTCGGGAAAATGTCCACGAAGTTCGTCATCCATTGCAGCCAGATCTTTAGGCTTGAGAGAAAACTGGGTGTTGATGTTTCTCCGGGTCATAAAGCATAGCTCTTCCTCTATCGGATGCCTGCCCGCGGTTGGTCTTAGTGTCGCCTCTCTTTCTCTGTTGCCGGCTTGTTCTGGTTGTGGTAGGGTAGGCGTTTCGCTTACATAGCCTCTTTTTTGGAGTGCTTCGGCATGGTTTCGCAGACGTTGATGCGAAATGTGTGATAGCTCCGGGTGTTTCTCGCACCACAGAGCATACAGTCGTGCCATGTAACCAAGGTCCCGAGATTCCGTCGGTCCATCGCATTGAATCCATCTTCCTTGGCTCCCTCAGCTCTAGAGTGGTCGGCATTTTTGGCCGACCCATTTCTGGGAACCTAGCGCGTTCTGTTGTTTTTAACTGCACTTACTACAACGATGTTCGGTGTTGTCAATAATATTCCCACGAGAAGCTAGGGAAAGGGGTTCGTCCATCCTTGTAGAGCCCCGCATGCAAGGATAAGGCTGCGTACTCTAAGAGTTCGCCCGAGATCCCAGAGTCACCATTCTAGACACCTCACCCAGGTGCCATTCAGTTTACGGCAGGGTTGTCGCACCTCCGCTTTGGGGTTAATTCCTTCGGGACTAACCCTGGACAACTGTCCGCCACTGCCTATTCATTTTTGTAACCATTTCAACAGACACCCTTGGTACAGGGACCCTCTATCCGCAACCCGAGAACGCGTTCGGTGGCTTTGTCATAGGCTTTGTCATACATACATACATACAAAGCCACCGAACGCGTCCTCGGGTTGCGGATAGAGAGTCCCTGTACCATATTCTGCTGAATATGGTTACAAAAATAAATAGGCAGTCGCGGACAATTGTCCAGGGGTGGTCCCGAAGGAATTAACCCCCAAGCGGAGGTGTGAAAACCGTGCCGAAAGCTGAATGGCACCTGGGTGAGGTGTCTAGAACGGTGACTCTGGGATACCAGGCGACCCCTCAGAGTAAGCAGCCTTATGCTTGTATGCGGGGCTCTACAAGGATGGACGAACCCCTTTCCTAGCTTCTCGCGGGAACAACAATGACAACAGTAAACATAGTTGTAGTAAGTGCGGTTCAAAACAACAGAACGCGCAGGGCTCCCGACAATGGGTCGGCCAACAATGCCGACCAATCTAGAGCTGGGGGAGCCA
>NC_046662.1:115260976-115292737 GCF_010883055.1 Belonocnema kinseyi | reverse complement strand
TACCGCGGTTCTACTGGGAGCCAATGCCATTGTTAGATGACAGCTGCTCCCAGTATGACCATGCGGTAGTTGTTTAACCCTTTCCTTTAAAAAATACATTTACACAGAAAATAATAAGTAGACAAATGATAAATTTGCAGAATTAAAAATCCTATCTTTAAAGCAATTGCCCTTCATATACGAGTTTTGTTTCCATCATGGTGTAAAGAAGGAAGTAGTTTTTATATGTGTTTTTAATAATTTAGACAGAGTAAAAAACTGGATTCTGAATGTTTGAGTGAGAATAAGATAGACTTGCTTAAAAAACTGTGCCATTGGCATCTGAAAAATATGAACAACTTAAAAATTCTTTAAGTATTTCGACTCTTAAAAGCCCCGACAGTTGACGCATTGGTTCGCCCTCTACGTTGGCGATGAAGGAAGTGGCAACTACTTCGACCGCTACGGGTTACCGTCTCTTATACATGAAAAAGTTTTTTTAAGGGAAAATTTTATCTTCTATAGATGGAACACAAAGAGGCTACAAACTGCAACTTCGAATGGTTATGGTCAATACTGCATGATCAGAGTGGCGAAAAGTAAAACAAGCTAGAAAAATACGATTTAGATGGCAGTATGGATTAATGAAGTTAAGAACACGGCTCCAAAATAACAATAAATAAATATCTACAAAAAAACTAAGAAGCTAACTTTATTCTTACTAAGAAACGGTCATCATATGATTTAGTACAGTGAATGAAAATGTATTACAAGGAACATAGAAAATAGTAGCCATAAAATGCGAAAAGAAGCCCAGTGATCGTCTATTATTTGGCAACAGAATTCCACAATCCCTCTATCTGTTGATCGATGTTTGCTACCTCTTTCTGATTATCAGTTAAAATATTTTTTTCTTTTTCTTTAGGCTTTTAATTTCCTTAACCATTCTTCTCTTTTTAACATCTTCATTTCTTTTTAAGACCTTCTCTGCTTCTTTCTTTTGCACACAATCTTCATAAAAAGCTCTTGAATAAGAGACTAATTTTAATTTTCGACAATCATTTCTTTATTTATAGAAAATCCTCGCTCCACATATGCATTGCCTTCACTAAGTATAAAAACTTTCTTGAAAAAATTACAGCGTACATCTGACCCCTTGTGTGCTGAGATTGCAGTTCTCCAATAGTGGTCCAGATGCTCCTTCTCCTTTTTTATAGGACTTACAGGATAATATCACAATAGGCTTATAACATAAATTCCTTTGAAAATAAATCACATTGACGTTCTGAAAGCTTTTTTTTAACGAGATGAGCATTGATTTTTTTAAACAGCGAACAAAGATGGATCACAAAATATTATGCCTTTACAAAATTTTTACTTTAAAGGAGATTGTTCAATTAATTTAAGACAAGTTTTTTCACATTCTCAGACATTCTGCCTCGAACTGAAGATATTTATATGTTACTTTCACTTTACGAATAAAATTCTTACAGTCTTTTAAATCTATTTTGAACACAGAGTTCTTCTTAATCATAATTTCTTTCTTTACAATCATGAGTAACAAAGTCACTATCTTAGAGTTCAGTTCAGTATACAAAAATTGAGCCATAGGAGTATCGCCTCTGATATCTTGTCAGAAATGATTCACTTTCTTCAGCAAGAAAGCTAAAGAAAGCGAATTGACAGGCTATAAGTTTATCCGTCAGAGCCTCTTTTACAGCACTATAGCTATAACTCTTAATCTCTACATGACTGCCGGTTTTAAACTTGCTTAAATTTGGAAGCAACTTTTTTCCTCTTTCAGCAACAGAGGAATTTTTGAGCTAACGAACGGAACATAATTGAAGAGGCAATTGACTAGATCGGAGTATCCAACGAGGTCACTTTTACGTGATGGAGCATCCTGGAATAGGTTATATATAAACCTCAGATAAGATATAATACATCATTTTGTAGTCTTATCACTAAATCCTATTTTGAATGCATTGTTCTCTACATGCAAACCACAAGTTCTCATGAATATAAACATAGAATGATCTGAATGGCATGTGCTTTTCAAGCATGTCCCAAAGTCCTTCATCATTTTTAACTTAACGTTTGGTCTATCCATAAAGGCCTGAAGTAACTTTCCCAACATCAAAGGTTTAAGCAGATCAAGGAAAGCTTTCAGCAAATCATGCGCAGTGGCATATCCGAAGAATGTAGAGATAAAGTATATACTCCAAACTCTCGCTTTTAGTAATCCCGTTCTCAGCCTTCCTAGAACTGCTGGCCCACGCAGTTTCTCAGGGGAGTAGAGCGAGAGCGATTGTGACATTATATATATATATATACATATTCCAATTGGAAACGAGTCAGGAACCATCACTGCTTACGTTTCTGTCCTCCCGAAATCAATCCAAGGCCATTTGAAGGCAACCCCCGAAACTTGACTGAAAGCGAGAAGACCACCATATTTATGTCTTCGATATATCTTCTGAAGTCAGGTACTGCTGCAAGCCATGGAGCTCCAGGGAAGTAGCACCTGTAGTAACGGGATCAGGTTCATTTGAACCTACAGCTAAATTCTCTTAATTGATCTGAAGCAAGAAAATTTTAGTTATTCATAGATCTACGTGACAAAGCGAATAGAGTTTTAATATTGTGGATTAAAAGTCACCGGTATTTCCGAGGGTTCTGACTTCACAAATGTAAACAGATCGAAATCAAAAGATCAGTTTCTACCAAAATCTTCTCCATATGCTTTTTTCCTATAACATGACCTTTTTTTGCGTAGCAGGCATATTGCACTGCGGTTGCGTTCCGATTGTTGCTTTGCGAAGACATTATTAAAAATGGTTTCTTGCAACCAAGTCACTTGAAAATATGCCCGTCGAAACGACATGTCTGAAAAGTAGAATGCATAATCAATAGCCACAAATATATAAATATTTATCTATTAATAGGGCATCTAAAATAAGAAATAATTAAATTGTACCTGCTCATGTAAAAGTACGTAAACATATATAACGTACGCCAAGGAAAGGGATCCAATTCGGAAAGCTTGGATTTTACAAGACGGGCGATGAAAAGGGAGCTAACATACGAGTTTTAAGAAAGATAGGAGGCTCATGAAAAATTCTCTCCCTAATCACAACTACACTATCACGCTTTTAATTATGCAGCGCAGTTCCCGTCTTCGGACGAGTATTATAGTTGAGGCGCGAAGATGTAGTTGTGAGTCGTAGGAGGGGTCGCATATAATCTTAGTAAGCCCGAAGAAAGCGCAATTTACGGGATTCCTAACAAGCAAATTATGACCAATAATATTAACGCTCGTAAAACTTTTTAAATGTTTCCATTAAAAAGAGTAACTCAAAAACTTCTGGAAGGTGTAAAAACCTGAATATCGATAATTTACAAGATAGCCCCCTTTCCTCGGGGCACGTCACATATGTTAAAAAACACGAAACTGTCAAATAGTGATAAAACCAACAAAATTTAAATAGGGCCCAATTGATTTAAAAAAATTATCTTTTTACTTATATTTAATATTATTAATATTTATATACGAAATGACTTTGAAGTTGGATCTGAAAATTTTACCCACTTTAACGTATCTCTTTCTCTTTACATGATACACTATATTTATCCTAATTAAAATTTTTTTAGGAAAATCTTTAGGTATCTGAAATCGTCGAAACCTATAGATTCTCGATTTCTAACTTCTCAATTTGTATATGTGTAATTCTTAACTTACTTCTACTCAATTTAATGGATTCTTTAATTTCTTTAAAAGTTTCTATTAAATTGATCCTGATGATCAATTGACAATATGATGGCAGGATTTGAAATATTTAAAAGAATTTCTTCAAATTCATTGGAATTTTTGAGACCCTTAAAAAATTTCAAAAGATTGAAATGGATTTTAAATATTTATGGTTATTTAAAAAGATTAGACAAAAATTTTAATAGATTCCAGTAATTTATTGAGATTTCGAAGGTTTTCAAATATTTAAGGGGATTGTGAAAGATTCGGTAATTTCAAAACCTTTAAAAAGTTTCTAAGGATTTCAAAAGATACCTAAAACTTTTTTCATTTATTTTTATAACTTATAGGAATTTCAAAGACTTTGAATTATTTTAGGATATTGTAAGAGATTCCAATGCATTTTTAAATTATTTAAACAAGCCTTTCAAATAAATTTGTAAAGTGAATACATTTATAAGTTCTTGTACTAATGGCAATGATCCTAAAGTCCTCTAAAAAATAATTTAAAAGAAGCATCTTTTATAAATTTACTTTTTGCGAAAGTGCCATCTGCCTACAGAAGAACCCATATGCAACATCAAACATTTTTTAAAATAATTTTTAATCCTTTTCGGTTGGCCTACCTGCGGTCCAAGCCGATCAGCTACCTGACAGGATGTGAATGAGCATATACGAGGTGTGTTCAAAAAATAAGGTGACTTTATGGTTTTCTCAAAAAATATTCATTTATTCCTCAATATTAATGTTGTCCCCTTCAAAGTAATCCCCTTCAGATATAATACACTTGTGCCAACGCTTTTTCCAATCATCAAAGCACTTCTGATAACCATTTTGTGGTATAGCCTTGAGTTCTTTCAGCGATGCAGTTTTTATCTCCTCAATCGTTGAAAATCGATGTTCTTTCATGGGTCTCTTCAGTTTTGGGAAAAGAAGAAAGTCACTGGGGGCCAGATCCGGTGAATACAGAGGCTGAGGCATGACTGTGGTGCTGTTTTTGGTCAGAAAATCTTTCACAAGAAACGATGAATAAGCAGGTGCATTATCGTGATGCAAAAGCCACGAATTGTTCTTCCAAAGTTCCGGACGTTTTTTGCGTATCGCCTCTCGCAAACGTCATGACATGAGCCAACGGGTATTCCAACATCTTCAGAAACTTCTCTGATGGTAATTGGGCGATTTTTCAACACCATTTCTTCCATTGCTTGGACGTTTTCATCTGTTGTTGACGTGCTGGGACGTCCAGGGCGAGGGTCATCTTCGACATCCTCTCGGCCTCCTTGGAACAGCCTGTACCACTTATACACATTTTTCTTACTCAGAGTAGACTCACCGTATGCAACTGTCAGCATTTCAAGAGTTTTAGAGCACTGGATTCCATTTTTCACACAAAATTTAATGCAAACTCTTTGCTCCATTTTTTCGAAAGAAGAAAATCGCCGAGCACACTAAACTCTTCTAACTTTTTACGTCTCTGCCAAAAAACAACACGAGCTATATAGTCAAAACTGTGAACGTATGATCGTGACGAGTGTACCAACACAAAACAAAAAATTTAAAACTTGAATGTACGTCGCCCGCGAAAATTGAAAAGTCACTTTACTTTTTGAACACACCTCGTATTTAAAATAGACAGACTCATGAGGAGTAGTCAGGATGTTAAGTTATAGTAAGAACTTCTGACCATTTGTGACGATTCCTAACTTTTTTTTAGTAAGGCAAGGTATTTTCAAAAGAGGATTGTAGACATAAACGCTTGACACAGCCACACACATGCGGAAATCTGTTTAGCTGGCTCCCTTATTCCTTATACATTTTATCATACATGTTTTATCCCATCCTAATAGCACGGAACGTTCCGGGAACTTAACCTGAGCGTATAAAATGTCCGCCGCTTGGAAACGTTCCACTCGGACCTGTGGGGAACCTTCCATTATTGTTATTTTTAATAACAATTATCTCGTAAACCCTAAGAGATAGGTAAAAATAGATGTAATTTTTGAGTTTTGAGTACCGTATATACTAAATTGTAATATTGTATCTATATCATAAACTGACATTAATTTTGACTTATCACTTACGGTTTATCGGATATTCATTGATAATAATAACAAAAACGATAATTTATTCTTTGAACGTTCCAGTGAAATGTTCCTGGGACATTCCACTGGAAGGTTCCCAAGTGGCTGACATTTTACACGCTCAGGCAACATTCCAGGAACGTTCCTGAAATGTTCCGTGCTACTAGGGTAACGATAGAAATCTCTGAATATTCACTAAAGATTCTCAGGTCCAGAGAAGTTTTAGAGAATCCCAGATAACAATTGGTGCGCAGGATGCGCGCAATGTGGAGGCATGTGTGCGGATTAATCCGCAAGACCAGAGTTCCGATCATCACTCACATGTGCCATCCATGGTGCCACATACATATGTGACGCACGCCATGTGAGGCACGTGCGTGCGTGCATGAAGCAAACACTCGGTGCGCGTGGGCTGACTATCCTAAAATTATTTATTTACATTAAAGGAGGTAAATAAAAAGGTTAAATTAAATAAATGTATCAGAAATTATTAATAAAATAGTACGCCTATAGCGGGATTGGTGGAAAAAGCCCACAATCGCGATCGACTGTTTTCAAATATTCATGTCTTCCCGATGATAGCGCTACGTACGGAAACTCTAGGAACTACGAGAACATGTGATGTAAATTTTGAACCGGCATAAATATGACCTATTAATGCCATTGTGCTATTGCAAACTGTTTGTGTTCAGTGGAAAAAAATTGTTGTGCAAAGTGTCCGTGCTAAAAACCTATATAATAAATGATACAATAATGTCGCGTTGTTTTTGTAAGGGCTGTGATTCGGGTAGTAGGGCACAGAAAGAGAGAGGTACTAGACGAAAAATCCTCAGTATCTACACTTGCGTTCTATTGTTTTTATATTCCCCCTCCTGCTTTAATGGCATTATACATATAATTGTATAATTTATACAACCATTATCACTGTGTTCGTGACAGCAACTGACACTTGACATAACCAAATTTAACCTATAAAGACACTCGATACTCCATAGCAGACGACAATTTCTAATTTTATATTTTTACTGAAGGAAACTCTAATCTGGGAATGCATTAAACTCCGAGGACAGGCGATCGCGAAATGGCGCCAGTCGAAATAGATGGTGTGTGGTTTCCTTGTAGTACTTCGTGATTCTCACAAAACTTGAACCGGCATACACCGACGCGTTGCAATGTTGCAAAAGGCACTAGGCTAGCCGGCTAGTTCCGCGCAGTCCTATGTGCGCAGAAAATGGCGACGTAAAGCGAAAGTGAAAGAGACATGCAGATCTATTTATCTCTTTCACTCTCATGATTACAAAAAATATAGATTCTCTATCTCTTTTACATCTATGATATTCTGTTTTGCGATTCTGTTTCGCTACACACTTTTATAAGCATTAAATAATCAATTTTGTTTATTTATATATTACACACTTTGTGTCCAAACTGGGTACTCGTGTTGCGCGCATGTACGCGCTGCAAAATTTCGTCACAGGGTGATTGTAGACATACTCGCATTGTGCCACACCTTGTGCATGCACTTCAGTTACAATCACAAAATGTGGGCGAACATGGTGAATTTTGGCATGCATGTCATGCGCACATCCACGTGCGTGTAACATGCGCGCACGAATTGTTATCTGGGATATTCTCTGCAGGCACTCAGGTAAATATTTTTGAAGATTGAGGTAGGTCGTTTGAATGGTCTAAAGGCTTTAAAATGTCCTTTTCGAAATTGAAATAAGAATTCGATCGTAAATAACAAGCAGAGAGGCTATCTCAAGAGAGTAGCCGACACTCACAAAGGATCCTTTGTTAAGCTTTCGAATTAAGATTTAGAATAGTACATTGTGTATGAAGGGCGTAAAGCCGGCAAATTGCCGTACGCCCTTGACACAGACTATACTTTTTGTCCTACCCTCCTTGAAAACAAGCATGTAAAGCAGATAAAGGATTTTTGATGTTCTTGGCAATTTTAAATGATAAATTAAAAGAAGAAACAGCGTACTTAGCAGAAGGAAGACTGTGGGGTACAGCGATGTAATATTTTTAAAGATAAATATAATTTTCTCTTTCGGCCGTATAGTTTCATGTAACAAGCGTAAAGTTTTATGTAGCGGGCGTAAAGTTACATGTAATGGACGTAAAGTTTCATTTCGGCCCGGAGGCGGAGAGCGCATGTGCGAACGTCGCATGGGCTAAAAGCGGCCACATTACGCCTGCTTCACGTGATGGCGCGTTTTTAAGAGAGATCGGACAAAAATAGATTTTTTTAATTTCGAAGTTAACATCCCAAAACATAGAGGAGAGTACTAGAATACGAGATATTCTCATAATATGAGAAAACAGGGTATCAGCTAAACTAAGAGACCCACTCTGTTGGTTCTATCACTAATTTGTAGCCCTTGAAGAAAGAGTAATTTCGTGGTATAGTCCATTTTTCATTGGGCTTGTAAAGATTATAGTCGAACTTTTTGTGAAATCAATGGTGGTCGAGTTCTTGGAAGGGAATTCTTTAAACCCTATTTATTATTCATTAAATATGTATTTAGCAGTAAAGTTTGTCTGGAGTGATGGTGATTAATTAACTAAGTAGAAAAATATCGATAGTGTTGCAGTTTTTCATTGTACAGGTCAGGCATACTAAGTGCATAGTTGCACGGTGTGATTCTCATAATATGAGATACCTGTGGTTTTTATAACACTGTGGCTGCGCGGGGGAAATTGGTTACAAAAATATTTGTGACTGATGCAAAAACTAAATATATCTAAATAGCAGTAAATTTATACTTCGGAAACATAGAATGAAGTTTTTCATTAAAAATAATACTTTATTTTGCATTTTATTATCTATTTCCTGGGGGATCTCATATTATGTGAATAGTTTGACGAGTTTGGAAAAAGCACTTTTTTACATTTTTTGTATTTTCAGCATAAAAATTTTTTTTATTTGAGCTCCTTATGGCAATCTAAATTTCCTTTAAAATGACCTATATTACTTTTAAATTCAGTACAAAGAAATCCGAAAATCACGCCAAACGGAGTTGGTATCTCCTATTTGGGTACTCTCCTCTATATACCACCCAGTTCACGGTCGCGATACATGGCCATAGGTGTGATTTATCGGGTATATGCTTGGAGCTGGTGTCATCTTTACATGACGCTTGCTGACGGTTGGACCATGCGGTGGTTATTTAATCTTTTTTTCTTAAATTTCATATACAATATTTCCTAAATTCATATAATTTGATATGGTATTTTATACATTACAGACAATTTAAAATTCTGACATTAGAAAAGACCGGAATAATAAAATTCCTGATCGTTTCTAAGGTTATTGAATTTAAAACTTCACGAAAATAAACATTTAAAAAATTGTATAAGTTATAAAAAAATCAATTTTAATGAATAACATTTTAAAAAAAAAGAAAAAAGTTTAGGCAGCGAGAATCGAGCCCGTAACCTTCCAGCCACACACCCGAAGTGCTTTCGCCTGTGTTTGCAAAAATTATGAATTTAAACAAAAAACACTACCTGACACTCCATCGCCAGTGCTTACAGAAATATTGGGGACGGCTGGATTAAAAAAAGTTAAAATAAATAAGTTGAAGCAAATAATAGAAAATTTAATAATTTAATCTTTCAACATTAGAAACTGGAAATAAATTTAAAATTAAGTTTTC
Organism: Belonocnema kinseyi; assembly: GCF_010883055.1. Taxonomy (NCBI): domain Eukaryota; kingdom Metazoa; phylum Arthropoda; class Insecta; order Hymenoptera; family Cynipidae; genus Belonocnema; species Belonocnema kinseyi. Next base: position 115,283,264 of record NC_046662.1, on the reverse strand, counting down.
GCAAGAGCTTCGAAACAACTATTTTATAAAACACCCAATCAAAAGCTACGAAAAAAAAAAATTGGACTCGGAAAAAAAAATAATCTGATTGCTTAATTGTTTCCACAAGATTTGTAAGTAATTTAAAAATTAAACGGAATACAATTTTTCATGTTTTTACATTTGTCAAATAGATTTTTATGCAATATTTTTAAATACAGTGAACCTTTTATATAGCGCCGCTTTCGGGGCTGACGGTGGGTGGCAACTAACTCATTATAGCCTGCTCCGCTTTTGTTTGCTCACGCTTGACTGCTCGCCTGAGTGACAGCCCCAGATCCCGCGCTCCCCCTGTTACACCAACAAGAGGCGCAGCGTCAATTCTCGGAAGGGCTATAGTAAGGAGGGGTATTGAAGAGTTTCACTGTATTAAAAATTTTTTTGACTAAAAATCTGCAGTTATTTAAGGAAACTTCTTGCAAATTTTCAAATTTTTTTAAAAATGATTAATGATTTTATAATTGAACAAAATTAATTTTTGAGAATGTTTTGAAAATTTTTGAAGAAGAATTTCGAATATTTTAATAAACTCATTGAAAAAATTAATCAGATAGTTTAAAAGTTTGGAAATGATTCAAGAATAATTTAAAAACGGAAACAAATAGAAATTTCAAATAAGTTATATATGGACAAAAAATGTCTTAGGAAATATTTTAAAAGATTTCCGAATTCGTAAAAGAATTATTTTAATTATTTTAAGAACACTTTTTAAAAGTTTTTCAAATTAAAAAAAAAAATCATAGGAAAAATTTGCCTAATATTCAATGGTATCGGATGGTTTAAAAGTTTTAAACAGATTTAACAATAATTCAAAAATTGAGTGGATGGAAAATTGAAAATAATTTATATATGGAAAAATATATTTGTAGAGAATATTAAAAATAATTTCAAAAGTTGTAAAACATGAATCTGAAATATATTAAGGACACTTTTTAAAACTTTCAAAAATTAAAAAAAGAATGTGACTCATTTAAAAAATCATCAGATGGTTTAAAAGTTTTTGAATAATATGAGTAAACTTTCAAAATTGAATGGATTAAAAATTTGAAAAAAAAAAATATATATATATATTTGAAAAAATTAATACTTAGAGAATATTTTAAAAGATTAAAAAAATTTTAAATGTCAAACATGAAATATTTTAATGAAACTTCTTCAAAGTTTTCAAAATTAAAATAAAATATTATGAAAAGCCTTACTCATGTTGAAATATAATCTGCTGGTATCAATGTTTCAACAAGATTTGCAAATAATGTCAAATTGAACGGAATGAAGATTTAATGTGTGGGAAAATTAATTCTTATGGAATATTTGAAGATTAAAAATGTTTGAAATAACAATTATGAAATATTTTAAGGAAACTTCTTCAAAATTTTTTAAAATTAAAGAAAGTATATATAGGAAAAATTCAACTCATTTAAAAATATAATCAGAAGGTTGAAAGTTTTCAAAATAATTTATAATAAATTAAAATTTGAATGGTTTGGAAATTTAAAAATAATTTCATATTTGAAAAAATTATTTTTTGGCGAATATTTCAAAAGATTAAAAAGATGTTTTAAGAAAAACCTGAAATATTTTAAGGAAAGTCTTGAAATTTTTCAAAAATTGAAAAAATGTAAGAAAAATTACTCATTTTAAAACATAATCATATGGTTCAAAAGCTTAAAAAATCATTTTAAATAATTTAAAAATGAAAGGCTTTGAAAATATTAAAATGATTTTCTATTTCTAGAAATTAATTTTTGTAAAATATTTCTAAAGATTAAAAAAATGTTTAAAGATAAATCCAAAATATTTTAAGGAGAATTCTTCGATCTTCCAAAATTAAAAAATATATATAGGAAAAATTCAACTCATTTTAAAATATATTCAGATGGTTTAAAAGGTAGAAAAAAGAGATTCACAATACTTACAAAATTGAGTACGTTTCAAAATGAATCAGAAGGTTTAAAAGGTTTTTAATGATTTTCGAATCATTTTTAAAAACTAAGTCGCCTAAAAATTTAAAATAACTTATATTTGAAAAGATTATTTCAAAAGATTTTGAAAATTTTAAAAGAAAAATTTTAAGTATTCTATGAAAACGTCTTTACATTTTTCAAAATAAAAAAAATGTAGGAAAAATTGTATTCATTTTAAATTTTAATCAGATGGTTCAAAAGTTTAAAACGAAGGAGCAATAATTTAAAAATTAAATGGATTAAGAATTAGAAATAATTCAAATCTGAAATATTTTAAGGCCACTTATTAAAACTTTTCAAAATGTAAAAAAAATAACAAAAAGGTTACTCATTTTAGAAGATAAGCAGGTGATCTACAAGTTTTAAAATAATTTGAGAATAGTTTTAAAAATGTAATGGATTGAAAATTTAAAATAATATACATTTGGAAAACTTCATACTTAAAGAATATTTTAAAAGGTTAAACAATTTTTAATTGACGAATCTGAAATATTTTAAGGAAGCTTCTTTAAAGTTTTCAAAAGTTAAGAAAAATTCGACTCATTTTAAAATACAATCAGAAGGTTTAAAAGTTTAAAAAATAATTAAAAACCTGAATAGTTTGAAAATTTGTAAATAATGTTGTATTTGGAGAAATTAATTCTTAGAGAATATTATAAAAGATTAAAAATTTGTTGTTAAATCTTAAATATTTTAAGAAAATTTTTTCAAAATTTAATAAAAGAATTTAAGAAAAATTTTACTCGTTTTAAAAGACAATCAGATGATTTTAAAAGTTTTAAATTATTTAAGAATAATTTAAAATTCGATCGGATTAAAAATTTTATAAAGATTTATATTTGGAGAAATTAATTCTTATAAAATATGTCTAAAGATTTTTAAAAAATCAAAGAAAAATCCGACACAACTTTCTGAAAGTTTTCAAAATTTGAATAAAAAAATTGTTTAAAAAATTTGATAAATTTCAAAACATGAATACATGGTTAATCAGTTTTGAAAATAATTTAAAAATTGAAAATATGAAAAATGTTGATTTATTTGGAAACTTTAATTGCTGGAGGATATTTGAAGATTTAAAAAATTGTAAAAGAAAAACCTGAAGTATCATGAGGAAACTTCTTGAGAGTTTTCAAAATTTGAAAAAAGAACCTTAAAATCATATTTAAATATAAATAATTAAAAAATGTAACGAATCAAAAATGTACATTTCAAAGATAAATACATGGCTTATCAGTTTTGAAAATAAATAATTTAAAAATTTAAGATACGAAAAATGTAAAATGAGTTCTTTATGTAGAAACATTAATTTTTGAGAATATTTCAAAAGATTTTAAACATTTTTGAAGAAAAATATGACGTATTTTAAAAAAACTTATTTTTAAATAAAAAAGATAATCAGATGGATTAACAGTATTAAAAAATGGAAGAATAATTTTAAAATTTAGCAGATAAAAAATTTTAAATAATGATATTTGAAAACATTATTCCTGCGAGAATATTTTAAAAGATTAAAATATTTATAAAAGAAAAATTCAAAATAGGTTAAGGTCCCTTCTTCCAAGTTTTAAAAATAAAACAAATGTAGGCAAAATTTGACTCATAAATGATAATCGGATAGTTTAAAAGTTTCAAAAAGACTTAATTATAATTTAAAAATTAAATGGATTAAATATTTAAAATAATATATAATTGGAGAAATTAATTTTTGAAGAATCTTACAAAAAACTTTAAAACCATAAATCTGAAATATTTTAAGGACACTTTTTAAAGCTTTTCAAAATTAAAAAAAAAATCAATTTGAGAAATTCATTCTTGGAGAATATTTATAAAGGTTCAACCTATTTTTAAAGAAAAATCTAAAATATTTTAAGTGAAGTTCTTCAAAGTTAAAATTTTTTTTTTTAATGTTAGAAAAATTTTAATCATGGGAAAAGATCATAAAATGGTTCAAAAGTTTCAACAAAATTGTAAATAATTTTGAAATTGGGCTGATTACAATTTTTAATGTTGTTTTATTTCGGAAAATATATTTTTAAAAAACATTTCGAAAGATTAAAAAAAATGTAAAAGACACCTAAAATATTTTAATTTACTTATTGTAAAATATACTCAGGAGGTTCAAAACTTTTCAAAAGATTGTAAAATAATTTAAAAATAGAACGGATTAAAAAAACGTTGGAAAATGATTACATATTCTAAGATTGTTTAATTTTTTAACATTCATGGGAGATTAAATTTGCTTGTGAACATAGAGGTAAACCTTTTCGATCAAATGGAAAAGGCATCAAACAAACAAGGTGAGTTGTAAGAATCAACATTTTTTATTTTTACTTCAACTGTTTTAAACAAGCACGGTCTCTCTGTTACGATATTGTATTATCCGGCAGGACATGTTCATTATTTTTACAATTGTTTATAAAAATAAGTCGAAATTATAAACAACGTATAAAAAACTCTCAGTTCGTTGATCATGCTTCTCAAAATAAAATGGTGTTTCTAAAACATATTCATTCACGCGCAATTCAGTATGAATTTTTTCCGTTAATAAACTCTAGTGTCGAATAAGTGTTAAAAAATTGTTAAAATGGTCTTTCAAGTTTTGGGAAATTTGATTTGGAGAAACATTAACACACTGAGAGTTTTTTATACATTGTTCATATGTTCGATTGATTTTTATAAACAATTGTAACAACAATTATAATTTTAAATTTAATGTTTATCATTAACGTGGTTTACCGTATTTCTAAAAATATTCTCTACAATAAATACAATTCGTGATACTAATCAATAATTTATACACTTCTAAAGTAATAACTGGCTATAACTACCACAAATGGAACTATCTGAAAATTTTTTTAGTAATCAAACAATGATAAAGTAAATGTATAAGCAGAGATGAAATAGAAAATACGAAATAACCCATTTTCAATAAACAATTACATATTCAAGTGTGTGAAAAAAGTTAAATTTTGAGGTAATGCGTCATTCATGTCTCAAGAAAATAAGCAATCGTAAGTCAAATGCCGTATTCGATGCTGCTGTCCGGCGGACCTCGCCCTTTGCCGTGCAACCAATCAGAGCAATCTACCGGATACGAACCAAGCGCCCGGCACCGGACATCTATTCACTGTCTTTCATAAAATTGTTAAAAATTGTTTAGAAAATTTATGGAAAATTTTAAATTGACAAAAATTTTTCAAATTTTAAATTATTTTAAGACCTTCTCAAAATTTCTAAATCTGCTTTCTATATCTCTTTTCAAATCATTAAATTTTCCTAAAAAATCTTTTAATTCTCCAAAAATTTTCTAGATTCTGTTTCGTGTGTTTTAAAATAAAAGCTCAATTATTAAAAATTTTCTCAGAAATCTTATTATCGGTATGGATACTTTATTCATAAATTAAGATATTCTAAGTTTTTTTTCCATTATGTATTTCATTTTTCTTATCTCTTTCAAAGTTTGGAAAAGTTTACAAATTGTATATACTGCGATAACAACATTTTAAGAACAGAGTTATTTCTTAATTAAAAAAAATCATTTGCAATTAAAATTTTCTCTTTGATCAATAATGTTTAGAAACATTCCGAAAAAAATTTTATCATGAAATAAAATCACTTAATTAAAAATTTTAATCCAAACAATTGATGTTGCAGAAAACTCGAAATATTTATTAATAGGCTTAATTACAGCCAGTTAACTTAAACAGTCTTTTCTTTTTGAGTGACTGACAAAAATTCTTTGAAATTAAAAAAAATTAACTGCAAGAATACAAAATGAACACACACATCTTCTTTCTTTGACATTGTACTTTGTCTATTAAATCATTGATATCCAGGAGCAAACTGGGCCGCCAGGCAACCGTGGAAATCCAAAACAATGCATTTTCTGGGCTCTTTTTCTCAAAGGTCCGGGGGGTCCTTTGACCCCACTTAACCCTATTAATATCAGTTAATATATATAAAATAAACTATTTTTTTCTATAATTGAGGCTCCGGATGCAAAAAGGAGATTTAGAATTATTTTGCTGGAGTGGGGAGGCCTCCGAGCACTTGAAAATAAAGTCTCGAATTTTAATTTTTAAGGTATATATACCCAATGAAAATTTAATGCCGCATCTTTTTCTCCTAATAACAAAAATTGTAGCACTTTAACTCGTAACGAAATGGAAAGTTTTTAAAATTTTGTTATGAAACTTATCAGAAATATGCATTATTATGTTCTTCGACGGATGACTTAAAGAAAGTTCAAAATCTGTATTTAAAAAATTGTTATTAATTGTTTTCCTACACGTTGCATAATTCGTACACAAACAACTTCCAACGTTTCGGGAGTCGAGCGAATTTTGAGCAAGCGAAAACTGTAAATGAGAAATTTATTCAGGAAGGTTCATGGAAGTTATTTGGAAAGTTTCAGCTCAATTGGAATAGTACCTAACAAACTGTTGATGTTTTAATTTTCTGGCGTAATCGATTTTCTCCCGCGTAGACTACGGCCTCGCCGGTAATCTGCTACTCCAGCGTTAGGTACAAGTGTGTTTCACAGCCAGCCGAGTTTTTGTAATTAAAAACACAGTAAGTATAAAAATAATTGTTTAATAAGTATAAAAAATGGATTTCAATGTATAAATTAATATTCTAGTTCTAAAGATAATAATTACGTTACAACTCTCCGTATTAAAAAATAATTAAACAACTTTTCCAAGAAATTAGGTACTGCAATTTATAAAATTCAAGTTTCCTTGTTTCTCCACATGATTTTTATTTCACCAAAATGTTTCTAATGTAAAAGAAAACAATTTAGTTTGCTAACAGAAAAAATCAATTTTGAAAATACTATTTAGATTGCTACAAACTTTGGTGTTTCGAAGCGTTTTTATAAAGAACTTATAATAATATTTTATAATATCGCACTGTTATTTTATTTTTTCAATTTTGTAAACAGCGCTTTCAAAAATAGTTGCACCAAAAATAGAAGGTTTATCACATAATTACTTTCCTCTCCATACACAATAATAATGTAACGATTTAATAATATAATCATTATCATTACTGCTATACTTAAAAATATATATTTTTTTTTTCAAGATATTTTTCATGTATATTAAGTAAGAAATAATTGACTAATTTATTATTACATGCCACATTTCTGCTACATTTAAGAACGTTTCTTTTCCACAAACTTTCATGCTTCTTTCGTTTTCTACAATTATTAGGTATCAAATTATTTTCTATTTTATAATTGGAAAACTTCACTATATTTATATCATAGAATCTTGTATAGCTATTAGGATAATTTCACCGAACAAATTTTATATATCACATTATATTTTAACGATGTGCTCTGCTGATCGGCACAGACTTAACTACACTGATATATTTCATTTTATATAAAAAGAAGAAAAATTTTTTATAGACCATGATTTTCCATATTTCTCGAATTTTAATTACAAAAACTCGGCTGACTGTTTATTAAGTACTATTCCAATTGAGCTAAAAATTTCCAGAAAACTTTCCTGCACAACTTTCTCGCTGATAGTTTTCGCTTGCTCAAAATTCGCTCGACTCCCGAAACCTTGGAAGTTGTTTGTGCACGAATTATGCAAAGTCTCAGACAAAAATTATTAACAATTTTGTTAAAAAAAAACATTTTGAACTTTCGCTAAAGCCATCCGTCGCAGAACATGATAATGCATATTTCTGATGAGTTTGATCACAAAATATTAAAAACTTCCCATTTCGCTGCGAATTAAAGTGAAAAAATTCGAAATATTTTAATCAGAGAAAAACCGTTTTCGTAAATAATTCGAAAAAAAACTACAACTTTTTTATGAGGAGAAAAAGATGCGGCATTAAATTTTATTTGTGGATATATATCTTAAAAGGTAAAATTCGAGGCTTTATTTTCAAGTGCTCAGAGGCATCTCCACTCCAGCAAAATAACTCTATATCTCCTCTTTGCATCCGAAGCCTCAATTATTAATTAAATTATTTCATCAAATGAAACTTATTATTTTTCTGATATATGATCATTGACTTATTTCTTGAATATATCAGAGATGGCTATGTTTATGAATAATTTAATACATTTATTTGCTTGTTATGTAACTTTTTTTAAATTTCAAAACATTGTCTATCATCGCAATAAAATTTGGCTCTTAAGGGCATGTGACACAGCTAAATACCTATATTACCGACCACATTTTTTCAGTTCACTGAATGTTTTTTGGCACCTAAGAACTTTTTTTGTAAATAAAATATCGAGCTGAAACTTTGGGAAATGTATTAGAGTACAATAAAGTACGTTTAGGTACTGCATTTTGGTAGGAACTTCACTGAAAATTATTTCATCTTTTTTCTGAACCTCAACATTTTTTGAACGTTCGAACTTTTTTTATACATGAAATATCGGTCTCAAACTTTGAGAAATGCAAGAGCCGAAAGAAAACTACGTGCAAGTACAAAGCTTAATAATAAATGATGTAAAAAAATTTTAACAATCAATTCCAACGGCATCAGCCGCTAACCTTGTACACGAAAATACGTAACCTCTAGAGCCTCGTCTAGTGGCCGCCAGGTTTCGTATTTTCGTGTACAACGTTACCGGCTGATGCCGTTGGAATTGATTGTTGAACGTTCAAAAAATGTTGAGGTTCAGAAAAAAGATGAAATAATTTTCAGTGAAGTTCCTACCAAAATGCAGTACCTAAACGTACTTTATTGTACTCTAATTCATTTCCCAAAGTTTCAGCTCGATTTCTTATTTCCAAAAAAAGTTCTTAGGTTCAAAAAAACATTCAGTGAACTGAAAAACTGTGGTCGGTAATATAGTTATTTAGCTGTGTCACATGCCCTTAATTCTGTATATTAATTTTAAAAAAACAATGTACAATAATATAATCAAATATGTTTATCTTTCATATAATAAATACAAATTATGGACTCTGGAGCTAAATAGTTGTGCACATGGGCATAGGAAACACGGGATTAGGCTTGCCATCCTAACTTGGGCGAGCGAGGTTGAATCCACGGGAGGAGGGAGAATTCCATGAGTGGGGAGAGTCGGCATCTTACGATGTGCCATTTGATTATGAGCTAGAGCATTTTTGCCGACAAACTGTGCATGAAAGTATAAGCATGTGGGCGCTGCCATGTTTGTCGCGGGACATCAAAAGGTGGCAGACCTCCTCCCTCATAGCATCACCCCCGCAATGGCATGCCAAGTCCCTTATTTCCTATGTCCATGGTTGTGCTGTTTGCGTTAATGTTAACTTCTTCAGTAGAAACTTAATTGGTAAATCATTGCAGAAATTGCAAACTTTCGTCATTTACCGAAGCGCAACTTGCACCTTCGTCGTAACTCTTAATGGCAGCCCTAAAGAGGACGCAGTTATCGGCGCATGTTTTTCACATTCTGATATTCTCTTATTCCATTAAATCGGCAATCTCCCACCTCATCTCTGACAAGTAGTACAAAACGCTAAATATAAAAAAGATACTTTTAAACTCTCAACTTACCTCACATCTAATACTGCACAACTTGTCCAAGGTATAAATCATTAAAGTGTGCTTTTGCGACAGCAATAAGACAATAAAGGCCTTTTCATACCTCATCTTGCCGGCAGTGAGTGTCAGCGCCCATAGTTGTGCTAGATGGCGCTGATTTAAAACCGAAGACCTCAAAACCAGCCCTATGCATCGCCACCACTCTTTCTGTTCTCTTAGCACCCGGAGGGGTATCGTAGTTCAAATAAATTTAATAGACGGCGCTCCGGTCAGGTAGGCCTGCCTTTGCGTTGTTATGTATAGCAAAAACACTAAAATGCATTAAAAACTCGATACTTTTTATGAATATTAAAGGAAGAACAAAGTTTTCAGTAACCATAAGAGCAGTAACAAAAATTTAATTAATTTAAATAAAAGTTCATAAAAACATGTAATTTAATATTAGGAAAATTGAATATAAAGGTGAGTATTTTGAAAACAGTTTGAATTGCATTCATATTTTTCTATTGTTTATTTTGCTACAGTAATTAATTAATTTGAATAACAATTGTATTAGTTGCAAAATTTCAAACACTGATTGATAATATTACTTGACTAATAATAATAATAATATTTGAACATTGATAATTCGCCTTATAATATACTTTTTTATTAATTCGTCTAGATATTTCCGCTCTGTAAAAATATATATTTACACATAATTCATTTACAATCAGGGTAGAGGCTTTCTCGGGAAACCGGGAAAGACTGAGAAAAAAAAGAAAAATTACCGGGTATTAAATTGATTTTTACTTTATCTACAATTGCAGGGCATTTATGGCAAAAGAATTCTCGTTTTTATTGTATAAAAGGGATTTGGTAAAGAAATAAAATTTCCCTTTGGACAAGGAATTTTCGATGTCGAAAGGGAATTTAAACAAAATAGAAACTGGGATTTAGAAGAAAAGTATTAAAAAATCCCTGTTGCAATCCGAAATTCGTCACAATTTAAAAGTTCCTTCTTTCGAAATTAAAAAAAAAGAGAGTGCAAAAACGGTAAATATCCTATTAAAAATGGTTTCTATGAGAGAAATGTGTAAAACTGACTATTTATATGATAAGAACTTGTAGCCGAGTAAATTATTTATTGTGTTGAAAGTTTTTCAAAATTATTAGTGCGAAATCATAGAATCAAAATGTGTAGCTGCGGGCTGTACGTCATACTATAACAGCAAATAGTTCATTTTTCAACCCAAGAAATTATGTTTTAATCAAAATGATAAATCTTAAATTAGAAAAAGAATAATTTCCAACAGACGAGTTTGTTTTTCAACCATAATTTATTTCTAATCCATAAGATTAATTTTAATCTAAAATGATGAATATTTAACTGGAAAGCTTAAATTTTTAATGAAAAAGAAGAATTTCTAAACAAGGAGATTGACTTTCAAAGAAAAAACTGATTTACTACAAAAAAGTAGATTTTCTAACAAAAAGTCGATTTTTTAACAACCTACGTGAATTTTCAACGAAATAAATGAATTCTCAATTCAGAAAGACAGGTTTACATCTAAATTGTTGAACTTTAAACTAGAAAAGATCGAATTTCCAACAGAAACAGTTATATTTTATACTGAAACAGTTAATTTTGTAGTTAAAAATTGATTTTAAAGAAACTAGTTAAATATTTAAAACAATACAAATTTTCATTTATTATGATAAATCTTCGAACAATAAAATTAATTTTCAACCAAAGAGTTCAGCTTTCAACCGCAAGTAATTACATTTTCAAGAAAAAAAGGTAAATTCTTAACGAAAAATGTTAAAAGAATTATATTACAATTTAAAAATAGTTACTTTTCGAAATAGTACTTCTATTCAAAAAATTACTTCAAGCACTCTCTTTTTTTAAATTTCGAAAAAAGGAACTTTTAAATTGTAAAGAATTTTGACTTGGAGCAGGGAGTTTTTAAACTCCTTTCTTCTAAATCCCTCTGTAAATTCTTTAATAAAAATCCCGTTCCATGTCAAAAATTCCTGGTCCCAAGGGAAATTGTATTACTTTACCGAAACTCCCTGTCATAAAATAAAACCGATAATTATTTTCACTAATATTCCCTGCAACCACAGATAAAGTAAAAATTACTCTTCTAATTTGACAAAAATTACTAAAATATTGAGCACTTGAATTTTGCTACGGTCAGAAGTAAATTCCCGGGTTTTTAACTCAATTACGGGGTTTTCCCGTTAAAGTCGCCACTCTGATTATAAATAAATTATATATGGATATATATTTTTTAGAATTCGGAAATGTATAGATGAATTAAAATGAAAAAGTACATTATAAGACTAATTATTAATGTTTAAATATTATCATTACTATTACAATTAATAAAGTAATATTATCAATCAATGTTTAAAATTTTCTACAATTACAGTTGTATGTAAAATTAATTAATTATATTGGAAAAATTAACAATAAAAAATGTGAATACAATTCAAAACGTTTTTTAAATACTCATCTTTCTATTCAATTTTCCTAATATTAAATTACATGTATTCATGAATTTTTTGGATCACCATTTCTAGATTCTCTTATTGTTACTGAAAACCTTGTTGATCCTTTTATATTCACAAAAATTATTAAGTTTTTAAGAAATTTCAGTATTTTGGTTATACATAACAATACAAAGACAGGCATACCTGATCGGAGCGCCATCTATTGGATTTATTTGAACTACGATACCCCTCCGGATGCTAAAAATAAGAACTACCGCATACACATACACGGGCAATACATATAGCTGCTCAAAACGATTCATGGGAGTGACACCACTATGGTCTGCGCCTGCCTTCCTATGCCCGCACGAGGCGCAATATCTGACATTTTCCTCGGCGGGGTGTTCGAAAATGAAGTATTTTAAATATAAGATTTCTTTCAGTAACTTATTGAAAATTGGGTATCTAGATAAAATGTTGTGTGAAATTTTGAAATAAACCGCAATAATACATAAAACTATACTACTATACTTTTTTTAAATTCCATGCATTGTGGTGTGTTTTTGTCAATGCATGCTGCTTAGTGCAAATGTACAGTTTTGTCATGAAATTGAAACTATGGAATCTGGAATCCGAAAATATTGAGGTGAGTATTTAATTTTATTGTTTTTTTTTTTGGTAAATAATATTACTTGCCAAAGAATAATCTGTCAAAATTGTTTTATTATTAATTACTTGTCCTAGATAATTACTTATCAAAATACCCTACCGATGAAAAGGCACTGAAACAGCACTGAAACGGATCTGCCCGGTAATAAGCGTTGAATTCAGAAAAATTAAGAATTTGTATTCTTATGAATACGCGATATTTCCTCTGTCTAAAAATCCCCCAACGGGAACAGAAAAAGTGCAAATAATATTCCTCTCAATCGACTTAGTAAAATTTAACGAAAGCATTCATTATCCTATTTTTCATTAATAAATCTTTGTATAACTTATAAATTCGAAAGATATTCAAATTTACATTTATTTATATTTTAATAATGTATTTAAAAGTCTTAAAAAATGCAAAAAAGAAATCTATGCAAATGTGTGAATTTAAATAATTTTAACTCTAGAGAGGCAGAGTTGAATTGGTGAGAGTCAAAATTTCAGAATTTACACTTCGCATGAAGGAATTAAAACAACTTATTACGCATATTTTGTGAACTTATTAGAAGGAATTAAATAAGATCGAAATATGAACACTTCTGAGAAATAAAAAATATATCTGTGAAGTGCGTTACCGGTAAAATTAGAAGGAATTAAATACATTTAAAGTACGTTCTCTTTGGGAGAATAGAAAACTGTGTGGCGGTCGCTATGCAAATAGAAGTGATTAAGTTTAGGAGGTATCTTATTCTTATTGTGGCATTTTAGACAGATGGAAAAATCGCGTCTTCAAAATAATAGAATAATATTCACTTTTGCGCTGAAATCGGAAAAGATTAATTTTTCTCTATTCTACGCTTATTACCGGATGCCCAGTGCCGTTCCAGTGCTGCTCGATTAAAGCTACTCAGATTACGGTTTTAAATACCAGCAGAAGTATCCTTTATACCTTCGATTAGGCTACCAATTACATCAGATGAAAGGGATTAAAAATCAAACATTAACATTTAAAAATTGTTGAAATTACTTCTGAGAATGACAGAAATTCAGAATCAACGGGCTTTAATTATTTCAGATATCTTTTTTGAATCTTTAAAATTGCAATGAATGTCACGTATCTCATGAATGGACTGAGATACGCCAAAACAGACAACAGTTTTTAATTCAACTCCAAAATAATATATTAGTATATAAGTTACAATTAAAAAATATGCATAATGAGAAAATCTATAAATTAAAAAAGTGTTAGTAATTTGAAGAAACCAAATTTGGTCAACCACAATAAAATGTTCTCATTGCAATCTGAAAAAAAACTTTTTCCCTAAAAAATAAAAGAAAAAAATTTGTTTTCCCTTTTTGATAAACGCAAAAAGGAATGAAGAAAAATGAGAAGATAACCAACCAAATTCCCTTCCTTCTCTTTTTTTCTTTTTTTTCTGGTCTTTTTTATTTGGATTGTTATCAAATCACAATAAAAAACATTTGTTAAAAATACTCACCAACATTTCGGCACACATACAGCACAGTGTAACAAAGGCTGTAACAAAGGCATTATTCTCTCCACTATTCAGGTTAATGAGCAGGGTTGTGGGAGGCAGTGTATAGGCACTTCACGACAGTTCCGTTCATTCACTTGACATATAAATATCACCATACCATACGTGTTGAGACCTAAGTTTTTTTATGATTTCGTATCTCTGCTCAAAACGTGCTTTTGTTTAGTCTTTTAAGATTAATTTTACTACCATCGAACTCTAGACTTTCATTTTTTTCTTTACGTTTTGTTACTGCTCTCCAGATGAAGTTTTCGAAGATATCGAGGCCCGAGTCCTAATCCCTGATCAATGATAGATATGCACACCCTCATTCAAGGCCCTTCAGGCTCGCCTCACTTAGGTAGATTTTAACGCACATTAAATCTCTTCAGTTACACAACTCCAAATTATCTCCAAAAATCTTCGCCTCTTTTCCGCATTTTCATATTTGAAAACGCCTGCAGGTTCTGGGTTTTCGCCCCCACCCTTAAGATTTGTAAACCTCCCACCTACTCTTAACTCTCTCTGTGACTGACCTAGGATGTACCGATATAACGAATCGATCTTTGAAACGAACAGGGACTATCTCCAGCGAAAGTATCTTTAGTCTAAAATTTTGTACACTTCACGTTCCATATTATAACTTTACTGAATATATTATGATTTTACCTAATCAAATGTATTCTTCTCATTATCAACCCTTGCTCAGCAACACAAAAAATATTTGCGTCTCTTAATCTTAACCGATTGAGAGACTTGATGGGTTTCTCTGAATAATAAAAAATTCGAAGTTCAATTCGATCATCAACGCCAACATTTTGGTCCTTCGAGAGTCGGATCCAGTTTCCTATGGATTACGACATCTTACCTATCATGTTGTCGAGCAACAGCCCTGTCATTCAATTGAAAAAACAGAGAACGTGAACAAGCGAAGATTTTAACGTGAGAAAACCTTCAAACCGACTGAACCGAAACGAGAACGAGCGAAGATTTTAATGTGAAAAAATCTTCTTCTCTACTGAATTGATCGACAAGGAGCTAAGATTTTCACGAGGAAAAATCTTGCAATCTACTGAACGAGAACGAGCGGAAATTTTGATGAAAAATCTTTAAATGCATAACGAGAACGAAGAAAGATCTTACCAGAAAAGAATCTTTTAATCTGTGTCAAATCTACGAGTCTTCAAGTCTACAAATCTTCAAATCCACGAGGCTGCAAGTCTACGAATCATCGAGTGATTATGAAGTGAATTGATTTGAAAAATCTATCGAATTTGTGAGTGAATGTTCCTTGTGTTACAAGCTGTCAATGTCTTGCGTTTATTTCATTTTACAACTTATGCTACTTATCATTAGAATCTGTGAAGTGTTCGTCACCAGAGCTTCAAAAGGGTGAGTCTTGTATGTCTGTTATTGAGTCATCTTATTACATCTTGAAACGTGATCAGTTGCTATCTTTCCCTTTCACTCTATCTCAGTGTTTTCTTTTAAATGGCAGCTTTAGCAAAGCGAATCACACAATTGCATAGGCTTAGAAGTGCCTTAAAAACTAAAGCCACAATTTCTTGAAAAATTTCTCAATAAATCAATTGGGGCTATTGATTTCATAGAGGTAAGGGGTAAAATCGAGAACGCATCAATAATTTTTGATAACATTGAAAAAACTCAATCCGAATTAGAAGAAATTGTAGCGGAAGATCAACTTGAAAGCGAGTTTTTCAGTAAACTTATCGTCTGCTGTGCCATCTTCGCGAAAATCTGTAGAAAACGTATCACATATCAATAATGAAGCAGCTGCGACTATAGGGGTTCAGCAACGGAACGTGAACCCAATTAATCTTAAATTACCAGACCTGAACTTGCCTACCTTTAGCGGTTTCTATAAACAATGGCCGGGGTTTAGTGATATCTTTAAGTCCTCTGTTGAGATCGATCCACGATTTACAGACTCTCAGAGACTTATGTATCTAAGTTCGTGCCTAACCGGGAGGGCCACGGACAAAATTGAATCTATTCAAACGACTGATGCAAACTATAAAGTTGCTTAGACTTCCCTAGAAAAGTGTTATGATGATCCGTGTACCGTCATCAATAATCATATTAAATCGTTTTTTGAACTGCCAAATTGTCATAACATATCAGCCGTTGCTCTAGGGGAATTTTTAAACAACGTAACCAAACATTATCGTACGTTAAAAGCATTAAAAAACCATTTTTAGAAGCGTTTTCGATATACGCGATCGTATCGAAATTAGACCCAGAAACACGTTTAAAGTGGAAAGAACATTTGCATTAAAACGAGACCGGGAAAAAATTCTAGAAATAAATGAGCCTTTTTCGGAAAATGAGAAATCGGAAAAGAATATATCACGTAACAAAAACTAACGTCACGACGGAAATAAGTCATAACAATCACAATCGAATTTCAAAAGGCAATCCGTTTATTCAATTCAGGCTCGTACGTTTTGTCATATTTGTAAGGAAGCTCACTTTACTTAAAACTGTGAAAAATTATTAAATGTGACCTTGCCAGAACGTTTTAATATCGTCAAAATCTAGATCTTTGTTTTCATCGTTTCCGGTCTAACCATACCGTAGAAAATTGCAATGCCAGTGTGTGTGAAATCTGCAGCAAAAGATATCACACTCTTTGGCATCAGGACGCAAGCTTACACACTACCGTATCGTCCCAAGTCTTATTATCGACCGCTATCGTCCATATTATAGATTAAAAGGGCAATCCCCAATCATGCAGGGCCCTCCTTGACAACGGTTCGCATGTCAACTCTATCCCTAAAAAATTAGCTGCGAAATTAGGCCTAGAACAACGAGAAATCAAAATTCCACTCGGCGAAGTGAATCAAATAAGCTCTAGAGTGAGTAAAATAACGCGAAAACGATTCAATCGCGATTAAATAAATACTCAGCTGATTTCACCTTCCTTATAACACCAGAGGTCAATGATCGCGCATCAAGCGAATGTAATTTATCGTTAAATTTATTGCATAACAAAACTGCTGAATTTCAAGGAAGATTCAATCGAACTCGGGGGAGTCATACTCTCAGGCACTCAGACCATTCAATTCTCTAGAACGGTCTTTGGCAAAAAATGCAGATTTTAAGGATAAATATATCGCTTTTATGAGGGAATGCCTGGAAATAGGTCAAACGTCTGAGAACAAATCTGCTTCTCTCTATGAAGGTTATTTTTTCCCGCACCACCCGGTAATCAACCAATCGAGTTTAACGAAAATGCTTCCAAGCGTTTTTGATGCCTCAGTGAAAACATCAAACGGAAAATCTCTAAACGATATACTTTTGGTCGGTCCCAATATTCAAGACGATCTTTTTTTACTTCTTGTCCGTTTCCGATCCCATACATATGCAGTCACGGCAGACATTGAGAAAATGTATCGGCAAATACGTCTCGATGAAGCCGATCAAAACTTTCAAAAAATTTTATGGCGGGAAGATCCTCGTCAGCCCCTAAAAATATTTAAGTTAAAAACTGTAACTTACGGCATGTCCTCTGCGTCTTTTTTTAGCAACGCGATCGCTTACGCAATTGGCTAATGATGAAGCTAATAATTGTCTACGTGCATTTACTGTGTTGAAAGGAGATTTTTATATAGACGATTTGTTATCGGGCGGAATCTTAACTTTGCCTAAATTTAGGAGATACGACAAAAATACTTGGTGTTTATGGAAATCCCAGGCCAGATTCATTTGTTTATATTCTAAAGCAATCGGATTTCGGCGCACCCGTGACAAAAAGAACCATCTTGTCCGAAATCGCTCAATTATTCTACCCGCTCGGATTGCTGGGTCCTGTTCTTTTACCACCAAAAATAATTATGCAATCATTGTGGCTAATAAATATAGGCTGAGACGAGTCTGTCCACTCGAAGTAGCCACGACATGGTTAAAACACAGAAAACAATTGAAGATTTTAAAGGAAATTGAAATTAAACGGAAAATAGTTGCCGATGGTTATGCGTATCTTCAAATCCATGGTTTTTGTGACGCTAGCGAGAAGGCTTACGGGGCCTGTATATACATTTGATTAACTAATAAGAATGGAGAACATTTCACTCGATTAGTTTGTTCGAAATCTAGAGTCGCGCCTTTAAAAATAGTATCGTTACCGCGACTAGAACTCTGTTCGGCACTCTTATTATCGAAACTATATGCACCGCGCATCATGCCTTACGAAGGTTAGATATAAAAAAAATATCCTCTGGTACGATCCCACCATAGCGTTGTATTGTATTAAAAGTCCTTCAAATACTTTAAAAACATTAGTAGGAAACCGTGTTGAAGAGATTCAAACGTTGACACAATTTCTCGAATGGTGACACGTACGTACCGAGAACAATCCCGCGATCTTGTCTCGCGAGGCCTCACACCAAAAGTGTTTATCACTAATTCCCTTTGGTGTAACGGTCCAGTATGGATTAAGGAGCCTGAAGAGAATTGGCCTCTATCGCACTTGGAACCTATCGAAGTACCTGAACGAAAGAAACCTGTTGTGAGTTTAGCAGTCAATTTAACTCGTGAGAACGAAATATCTACTTCTCTTTTTGACAAGGCACAAATCTTCACTAAACTAATACGCGTGATAGCTTACTGTCAAAGTTTCATAAACATTAAGGTTCACAAGCGTGAGATACAGGGCCACCTATCTTCAATTGAATTTAAAATCGCGACTAATTCGATAATTAAATTATTACAACACAAAGCATTTCCAAACGAAAATAAAATGCTAAAATCAGAAAAACAACTCGATGGCAGATTAGCTCCGCTTAGCCCTTTCTTAGATTCGGAAGGTATTCTCAGAGTTGGAGGCCGATTGAAACAATCGGATCTTAATTATTCACAAATGCATCCTACTATTTTACCTCAGAATCATAATATTACCATGCTTATCATTCGCGATCAACACTTAAAATTAACGCATGCTGGGTCTCACGCCACGCTCAATGCCAATCAAGATTCTTATTGGATTATGAACGGAAAAAACATAGTGAAAAACGTAATCAGAAAATGCGTAATTTGTTGTCGCACGAAACCGCAAGCTCCTACTTACTTCATAGGTAATCTTTCAAAAAATCGGACCATATTCAAAAGAGCTTTTCTTCACTCATGAGTTGATTATTATGGTCCTTTTTATACAAAGGAAAAAAAATTTCGAAATCGGAACAGGGTAAAAATAAACGTTGTTGCTTTTGTGTGTTTCGCTAATAAGTCTTTACACATAGAAGTTGTCAGTGGTCTGACAACTGAACCTTTTTTAGCTTGTTTGAGCCGATGTTTCTCTAGACGTGTAGAGAGTTTCGACAATTATTCCGATAACGGTAGGAACTTTGTGGGTGCAAAAAATGAAGTTGATGCAATCTGTCAATTCTTAACCTCTAAGGAACACAACGATACTGTTTGTCGCATTCTCTCTAATCATCACATTAATTGGCATTTTATTTCCCCGCGTTCGCCACACTTCGGCGGACTCTGGGAGGCCGCGGTAAGGTCCTTTAAGCACCACTGGGTTCGCGTTATCGGCGATAAACTTTTAACTTATGAAGAGTTCACAACGCTCGCAACCGAGATAGAGGGTATCCTAAATTACCGTTCTTTGACACCTGTACCCTCAGATCCCAACGATTTAGCCGCCCTCACACCCGGTCACTTTCCCACAGGTAACTCTCTAACGGGTGTGCCAGAACATGATTTGAAGGACATATCGTCTGGGCGACTTTCGTCTTGGTAGCAAGTCCAACACATAAAACATTACTTTTGTACTCGGTGGAACAAGGAATATCTTCACGAGCTAACTATTCGCAAAAAGTTGGATAAGGGTTCTACTACAAATACTCAGATAGGTAAACTTGTAACAATTCGAGACGATAATCTTCTTTCTATGCGATGGGCCCTTGGCCATATTATAGCCTCACATCCGGGTCATTGATCCCAGATCTGAAACGACATGTGGTCCAATGCTATGAAAGGGCTATGTCCTTGTGAATATAGTAGGAGACGATATACATGACTGGGTTGCGCGAGCAACCCATGTCTCCTCTTCTGAATTTGAAAACTCGAAGGTGCACGATTGCCGGTCGGAAAACTGCAGCGGTTCTATTTATATCTCTATCCGCTTTGAAATAAAATCAATAGATTGAGATTTTAATATTTCCAGGTTTCGAGGTATAAAATATAAATGATATAAATATTAATACTATTATATATATACATATAATAAAAAATTTGACATAAGGACAACCCCAGGATTTCGCCGGGAGCGGGTGCTAATCTGAAAAATTGCACCCGCTTCCAGCGAAACCGTGGTAAAATTTCAGCCACAACCACGTCTCACAACCGCGAGATAGGTGGCTACAGTCTCTAAAGGAATTAATAAAACGATCCAGCAAAAGCATCGTGCACCCTCAGAACACGGAGCGACCCAAGGACAACCGCCTTCTGCATTTTTCCCGCAAGTGTTCTAGCATATTGTTGACACGCAGGGATGCTTTTTAGGCCATTAGCAAGTGAAAGCTTGGCACCTCCAAGAGCGCCGATGATAAGGACGATCAGTTTAACAGAATATTCCGGGTACAATCGTTGCAACACCCTTATAAGGTCTCGATACCTCTCTTTCTTTTCATTCTCCTTGGCTATGATGTTTTTGTCAGCTGGTGCCGAAAATTCGATAACGAACATGGCGATTTAACGAACATGGGCGATTTAAGGAAAGCAAACGTTACGTCACAAGACATTGACTGATCCTTCACATTTCTGTGGAAGATACCGTGCATCCTCTTATCGAGGAGCTGTTCACGAAAGTTTTTCTCTTGTGCTTTCTTAATCCGGGCTATCAGGAGTGAGTACTCGAGATAGATAAGATTTGATGCATTTTGCTCACCCCTAATACTGAAGTCAAGTCCGAGTGTTTCAGCAGCCTCCTCCGCTGCTTTGTACAGAAACGCTCCTTTGCCCACTTCTTCGTTATTCCTGACCATGTTAAGAAGAGGGTCTCTTCCATTTGCAACTCTATGTACTGTACCCAGAATAATCCTGTTGTGAAGACATTCAAGACTTAATAATCCGCGAGCCCCTTGACGGCGTGAGATGTACAGTCGCGGAACGGAAGACTTAAGATGTATGCTTTTGTTCATGTGCATAACCTTTCTTGTCCCGATATCAAGAGGTCTGAGCTCGTTCTTCGTCCATGGAACTACTCCAAATTGAATAGAGTAGTACCGGGACGGCAAGCATGTTCGTTGCAGATACTTTGTTCCTCGCCGATAGTTCGGAAGACCAAATCCGTCGGATGAGACGTTTTTATCTGCTTCGGAGAGTATCCTTTATAGATGTCACATCCTGAATGCGGCTCTGTAGCACGCCCAGGTATGTATAAGTCTCTCCAGCGCAAAGGTGTCTAACCCAAATTGCATTCCGACTTCCTTAGTATATCGTTCGACAATCCTCAGAGCTAGATGCAGTTACTCTCTGGTTTTAGCATAGATCTTAAGATCGTCCATGCAAAATACATGAGTGACCTTGCACTTTCGATCTGCAGGTTTGCCTCACAAGGATCCGTCGGAATGGCGCAGTGCTAGAGATAGTAGCAATAATGTAAAGCAAAAGAGAAGTGGGCTCATGGTGTCGCCCTGAAAGACACCTCTCTGAAACGTGATCTTGTTAGTTGTCACACGATTTTTGCCAGATGAGATAGTAAATCTGGTTTTCCAAAGCGGCATCAATCTCTCTATGCACCCAACTATTTGCGGATGAACCTTTAAGATTTCCAAAAGACAGATGATAAGTCTATGGGATGTCGAATCGAAAGCTTTCCGATAATCAATCCAGGCCATCGATAGGTCACGCTGGTAGAATGCTGCATCTTTGCAGACACATCTATCGATGAGCAGGTTCTCCCGTCATCCGGCTACGCCTTTCTTTGAGCCTCGATGTTCATACATTTCTTGCCACACAGGTTCAATTGCCCGAACAATCCTATCATTCAGGATAGCTGTGAATATCTTATAAAGCGTGTTTAGACAAGTTATTGGCCTGTAGTTCTTCGGGTCAGCTAAGTTGCCTATTTTCGGCAGGAGTATTGTGCGC
>NC_046662.1:115246836-115260876 GCF_010883055.1 Belonocnema kinseyi | reverse complement strand
CTGCCTGATGGTCAGCAGCTTTGACTTGTTAAGTGTGTGATAACCGGTCCGGAGTTCGCGCGCGAACTTTCGAACCTTGGCGGTAAAATTCCTGCCAGATGTAATGTAGTCAATCACACATTGAACAACACTTTCTTTTTTGCCGGCTTGTTATAGCTGTGGTAGAGTAGGCGTTCCGCTTACATAGCCCCTTTTACGGAGTAGTTCAGCATAGTTTCGCAGACGTTGCTGCGAAAAGTGCGATAGCTCCGGGTGTTACTCGCAGCACAGAGCATGCAGCCGTGCCATGTTATCCCGTTCACGGGCCACACTCGCATCGTAGCACTCTAGCAAGTCATGAATCAGTTGCTCCGTCCACCCAAAGGTCGCGAGATCCCGCCGATCCATCGCATTGAATCCATTTTCATTGGCTCCCCCAGCTCTATATTGGTCGGCATTGTTGGCCGACCCATTGTCGGGAGCCCTGCGCGTTCTGTTGTTTTGAACCGCACTTACTACCACTATGTTTGGTGTTGTCATTGTTGTTCCCACGAGAAGCTAGGGAAAGGGGTTCGTCTATCCTTGTAGAGCCCCGCATGCAAGGATAAGGTTGCGTACTCTGAGAGATCGTCCGGTTTCCCAGAGTCACCGTTCTAGACACCTCACCCAGGTGCCATTCAGCTTTGGGCACGGTTTTCACACCTCCGCTTGGGGGTTAATTCCTTCGGGACCACCCCAGGACAATTGTCCGCGACTGCCTATTTATTTTTGTAACCATATTCAGCAGAAACCCTTGGTACAGGGACCCTCTATCCGCAACCCGAGGACGCGTTCGGTGGCTTTGTCATAGGCCCTTCGGTTTGATTCTAGAGGAATCAAAACCGAATATATATATATATACATATATTCTTAATGATAATGGTATAATTATGTTATATTATAATAGTCTTATTTATATCTTGATCCTTATTTGAAAGAAATTAAAGAAATTGGCAATTTTAATGATATTTGAATATTTCGCAAAAATTTAAAAATGAAAATATATATGCAATATCAGAATATTAATGCCGTGATTAATATTTTGTTGTTTATTATATTGTGTTCATCATATTGTATACTTTATATTGTGTATATTATTGTACATAATGAAAACAAATTATATAATTAGGTATGTGATATTATAATTATATATAGAATAGAATTTATTGTCTTCATTGTATACTTTTACAAGTTTTTGCAATATTCTTTTGCTCTGTTAAATTTTCAAATACAAGGAAGATACATATTTTTTCTCTTAAAATTTTTACCTGAACAGATAATAATTAAATTATTAAATCATTACATATTTCTGTGTCTATATTACAGTTTCTCTCGTCCTTTTGCTATATTACTCTTCTATATCATTGTTTTCTTCGATATTATAATTATATTAATATTAATTAGCTGTAAATGATTGTGCTGGAATTTTAAATAGTGTTAATGCAACATTCTGTACTTGTTAGTACTTATAATTTGTAATTGTTTTATTTCAAATGAGTCTCATAAATAAATTTTCTAATTTTGAAAGGTTATTTAGATTTTTTCGGTTTAATAGATAAATTCAACTTCAAACGTTTAAAACTCTAGCACAATCATTTACAGCTGATTAATATTAATGTTAATATTAATTTCTGATGAGATAATATTATTTCCGACCGGCAATCGTGCACCTTCGAGTTTCCAAATTCAGAAGAAGAGAAATGGGTAGCGCGCGCCACCCAATCATGTATATCCTCTCTTACTATATTCACACGGACATAGCACTGTCATAGTATTGGACCATATCTCGTTTCAGATCTGGGATCACTGATCCAGGTGAATACGGTGTTATTCGTGTAGTAACCTTGAAAAATGCAAATAGGGAGTACAAACGCAGAGTAAAAAATTTGTCTCCCTTGCCGATTGATACCGACTAATCTTATAAATTACTCAAACCTAGAATTAATTCACTTTCTGTTTATTATATCTACACTGAGAATACTATATCGCATGAATAACAATATATATCGTAATTCCTGCGCTATATATCGTAATATCGTACATTCCAAGTTTTAACATTATATACCGCATAATTGTGCAATCTATAAGGTATTTCTACTTTTTTGATCTCGCCAGGTTTCGAGTAGTGAACACAGAAAAAATTAAAGATAAAGTTTACATCGATTCCAGGTTAAAGATTCACCAGAACAAAAATTAACCTTGCCAGATAAACTTCACATGAATCGAACATAATTTCCGATTTGTAACCTTGCCTGGATAATCTTTTATCGTATAATCGCTCCATTTTTATTCGAGGTGTAGTGACAATTACGACGCCAGCGCTACCCAGCGTCGTTAAACTTGATTAAATTTGAGAGAAATGGGGATTCCCATCTGTCAGCTACATGTTGCGTCGACGAGTTCAGAATTATTTTCCTAGCCTTAGTTGCAGGTCTTACCTGCAGCTATTTTTTACTTTTTTCTGTGATTGTTTTAAATCTGGTGTCCCGATTTATAGCTCGAACTCACTCATACTCTGCCTTTTTCCCATTGCTGCTAAGGAGGCCGTATAGCAGATGACCGCAACAAAATTTAACTTCATTTTTTTCTATAATATCTGTGCATTATAATATCGTATAAAGCTCCAGGACTTGATTTACGTTATCATATTATGCATTCTTGCAATATAGGGGTTTTGTGATATCATTGTGCGATATCTTTTTCTCCGTGTAGTATGTACTTTATGTCAATCTTATATGTATTAATTATTGATTGTATTTAATCATCAATCAATTATCGATCTCCTTTATCATTTAGAAGTTATTATTACCGTGAACTGTTTTGAATATCTTTTGAACATGACAGTTCAAGTAGGCCGACGTATGTTGAGACCTAAGTTTTTTATGGTTTCGAATCTCTGCTAAAAACGTGCTTTTGTTGAGTCTTTTAAGATTAATTTTATTACCGTTAAAACCTAGACTTTCATTTTGTGTGTTATGATTTGTTATTGCTCTCTAGATGAAGTTTTCGAAGATATCGAGGACCGAGTCCTAATCCCTGAATAATGATAGGTATGCACACCCTCACTCAAGGCCCTTCAGGCTCGCCTCACTTAGGTAGATTTTAACGCACGGTCAATTTCTTCATTTACACAAGTCTAAATTGTCTCCAAAAATCTTCGCCTCGTTTCCGCATTTTCGTATTTGAACACGCCTTCAGGTCCTGGGCTTTCCCCCCCACCCTTAACATTTGTAAATCTCCCACTTACTGAATATATTATGATTTTACCTAATTAGATGTATTCTTCTCATTATCAACCCTTGCTCAGCAATACAAAAAGTACTTGCGTCTCTTGATCTTAACCGATTGAGAGATCTGATCGGTTCTTCTGAATAATGAAAAATTCGGAGTTCAATTCGGTCATCAACGTCAACAATACGCAATTAATAAACTACCTCAATTCGTTACTGCGAATTGATATTGTGTATACAAAATTGAACTTTTTATTCGGATCCGTTACATTTTTTGGCGATCCTGCCAGGATAGCGGCAAACGATCAAGTTTCTACGCAAGATTAAAAAAGAAAGAAAATGAAACTGCCCTATCTTGGACGAACCGGGAATCCGAGAAAAGTGAAAATAGGAATTTTGAAGCAAAAAGAAAACCTGCAATTAATAATTTGGGAACGTCGATCGAGGCGGTAAAAGCCTAGAGAACGCAATACGGCGATAAACCTCAGAAAAAGAAGCCACTTCTGCCAACCAGTGATCATCGCACCACGCTGAGCTACATCCACGGAAATCATCTTGCAGAGCTACATCTACGGACATCATCCTGCCGAGCAGCAGCGACAATAGAAGTAAGCCACTTAGATGTAGGCTATTATTCCTGTCAAAACTACTCTCACAGAATAAGTCTCATTGACCATCGTTTTAGGGAATTAAGTGTTATGACGATTGAGGCTTGAAGAGTATAAATACATAGTCGAGTATGTGAAAGGAAAGGAGAATAAGGCCGCAGATTGTCTATCACGCCTTTTTCAATCCAAGAATCGGATTTGTTAGAATAATTGTCAGCAGACAATAAAGAAGATTCAGATGAAGAAAAAGAAACCGCAGAAGAAGCATTACCCGAAATTAAATCCTCAAACAACCATGATGAACGAGACCTAGATGCACCGCCGCCTAGGGACGAAAAAAATAGAATTAAGTTACCCGCTCAAAGAATGCGTGAACCATCAGTGGATGAAGAAGCAATCAATCCATTACCTGAAATTGTTCCTATCCTTGAATGGAATAAAGAATTAGTGGAGGAATATTTGAAATGGAAAACAAAGAAAACAACACCAAGAGCTACTAGGAAACCTAATGCAGGAAGAAAGCTGTGGGAGAAAATACAAAAAAGACACACAGAAGACATCAATGCTGTTCAACTTACATCATATGACGAGAAAAAATGGCTTACCATACTGGAGGAAGTTAGGCAAGAAATGTTAAGAAGACAATTAAGTATTTTATGATTCCATTTCAATGACCCGACAATCACACCTATAGAAAAAATTCAAATTGAAGAAATGTTCAACTTCTTGTGCTTCAAATACCCAGATAGCGATTTCTGTTATTGTTACGCACCACAGAGTGAATTAGCTAACCAGGAAATAAAGGACACCATCTAAGAATCTCTCGGATCCGTTATGGCACAGCATTACGGCGAAAATAAAACCATCAAAAGAGCGAGGACACTAGGTGAATGGAGAGGCATGGAAAACGAAGTCATTGACTACGTTAAAAAATGCCCAGCATGTCAATTGCAGAAAACCTTCAGAATTACAAGACGAGCTTCATATGTTTCATATGTTCATATGTTTCATAATCAATTCAGGACTTCGAAAGCTTATTCAGAATACAGTACATTAAGACAACTGCTTACCACCCTCAAAGCAATGGATCACTTGAAAGATCATATTCAACAATCAGTTCATTTACCTTCATCTCTGAACACCACACCAAGCTTGAAGTATTCTGAATTGATCGAGTTGTGGAACACAGACACGAAAATTATTTGAGAAAAGCCCGAGAGAGATTTCAGATTCAAAAAGAAAAATACAAGGGTCTTCAAGGCTCAAAAATTGTTTTACCTCAACCTATATACGAACTAGGAGATTTAGTTAAACTTATAAATCACCAAAAACAAAACAAACTCTCCCCTAGTTCGATAGGACCAGCTTTAATAACAGAAAAGTTAGACAATAATAATTATGTAGTTCTACTAAATGACAAAAGGAGCCGTACCCACGCTGACCAGTTAATGCCTCATTTCTAGGATGCACAGTAAAAACTTGGGGGTATATTTTGTTGCACATAAGATTCTAACGGTGTTCAATGAACCTCGGTAGGGATTCAGATATCTCTCGAACTTGGGGTACGACATACCGAGTATGTAAGGTACGAAATAGCCAGAAGGTGGGGTACGCAAGGTCAGATGATACTGTTTTGAAATTTTGGCAGCTGCTGTCAAGCATGCCATGGTCTTAGAAAAGTTGAAGGTATGCGGATTCAACTTTGTGAAACTAGGCTTTGAGGTATGAGCATGATTTAAATTGCCA
The DNA here is from genome assembly GCF_010883055.1 of Belonocnema kinseyi. NCBI lineage: Eukaryota > Metazoa > Arthropoda > Insecta > Hymenoptera > Cynipidae > Belonocnema > Belonocnema kinseyi. The sequence continues at coordinate 115,255,274 of NC_046662.1, read as the reverse complement.
AGGGTAGGATTCCGATGCCCACTAATATAGTTTATCAAATCTTTCTTCCTAACGCATGAATGTTTAGAATGTTTATTATATTTTTCAAAGCATTATTTATTGCCAAAAAAAGGTTAAATGCTCGAGTTATAAATATAAATTTGCGTATTTTGTTGGCCAGAAGTTCAATTCGAGGTTCTGATACTTTCATGTAAATAATTACGCAACAAACAGTACGAGAATTGAATAAAAATTTACATATTGACAAAAAATAAATTATTATTTAAATTGTATAGTTCTATAGCCCCTAAATAATTGTAGATTCAGTTCTCGTATTTTTAATTATAATTTAAATAAGTATTTTTTTAATTAATGAAGTTAAACTTATTATCATACATAATAATGTAAAATGGTATCATAATATTTAACTTTAACAATAAAGTAATTCTTTGAAAAATATTTTAAACTTTCTAGATTAATGTCCAGTAATAGAAAATTTGATCAAACAGTTTTTATTTTGATTAAATTGAATTTGCACATTTTCCTAATATTTTTTTTTAATTCAGCCAAACCCGAGGATGCCATTATTACGCATATAGAAAGACCTTTTCATCTTAAATATCGAACAACTTCATGCTTGGAGAATTTAGCATCTATATGCTCTGCTTTTCTAGTAATCTTAACATGCCTATACTCCACTATGTATTCTTATTAAAGTACGAAATATTGAAGATAAAAAGTTATATTGTGAGCAAACGCGGATATCTCGAGCATTCACAGTAGTGATTCTTGTGTATTTTCAAACTGATGCATGGCCTTACATAACCTAAAAATACACAGGAACAACTTCTGCGTATGCCAGAGATATCCGCGTTCTGCCACCACTGACTGGGGCTGGGGGATAAGCTATCTCTCTCGCACAGCAACATGATTGGTCTTTTCAATTTTGCTCCATAAATAGCTCTTTACTTGCGCATACATGTAAACTATTTAACCTTCATTAAGAGGGGAGCGATAAACAGCCAAGCAGATCGCTGCGCGAGAGAGATAACTTATCCCGCTAACTCATAGTCTGTCTCTTTTATTTTTGCAATAACTCTGCCACTGTCTGATTCCATCCAGTTATATATGCGCTAAGATTTCTAATATTAAGTATTTCAAGTTGTGACGTCAGCTGGCAAGATGTCTGTACAATGAGGGCCAAACAATAATACAAATCTCAGAGGATAAAACTTAATTTAGTTTATAACTTGAGAAAAAAATATTTTTCACAGTTAAAAAAAACATTTCAATTTTATTATTCAATTAAATAGTTATTAAGTAGTTGAATAGGCTGAATACACTTATCGTGAAAAACAATTATTTTCCATGCAATTATAAAAATAAAGTTTAGTCGCATGTATTTGGTATTATTGTTTGTCCCTCAGCGTGCAGACATCTTGGATAGCCCCACCTAATCTGAAATATCTAATGTCTCAATTTTACAAAGTGCGAACAACGCACCTGCTACACTTCATTGACCATGACATACAATTAGCAAAGCTGTCAAAATAATAAACAATGCATTTAGACATGGCTATTTCAAATCTTGAAAAGTATTTAAGCAGTAATTACGAAGTTGCGAACACGTAGATTATGCGTCGATAATGAAGTTTTTCATTTCGTACCCCAAGAAGCGGACACGTCGTACCCAAAGTAGTAGGTACTTCGTACCCCAAGTGATTGAGAATCTGTACCCTACATTACGGTGCAGCATTCACACCGCAAGGGTGATTTCTATTGCAGGTATATGGTACCCTGATATTGGTGCTTCATTAACACTTTCTTTTTGCTGTAAATGGTTTGACGAATATAGGATTTGTCAAAGACAGCAGTTTGACTTTTTACTTCACGCTACAAACAACTGCAATTCGGACTTAATTAAAAATATGCAGATACATTGCGTCACTTCACCCTTTGTGCTCAGTAAAGATAGCTTCATTAAAACAAGTAACGGTTACATTATGATATTTGTACAAAAAACTTCCATCGACTTTATTTGCGAAAATGACATATAATAAGAAATTAATTGGTACTTTCCTAATAACAGGAGATAAATGTAAATTAATTACGGAAAATATCAGACTACCTTTAAATTCAAGCAAAAATATCACCAGGATTTATGATTTAAAAATAAACTACGGAGAATAAACTATCAGGAGAAAATAGAATTTTTAAAGGACTAAAAACAGTCTAAATCGAGGGGTGTAACAGAGGCTGTAACAAAGGCATTATCCCCTCCACTATTCAGGTTAATGAGCAGGGTTATGGGAGGCAGTACATAGGCAGCGCACGACAGTTCCGTTCATTCACTTGACACATGTATATCACCATACCATACCAAATTTGGGGAACATTTTATGGTGGATGTGCAAGTTTGGTCGTTAGATTTTTGGTTTTAGATTCAGGCATGCTTCACATTAACTTGATTCTTGGACGTTAAAAAGGATTTTAAATTTGATTTTAATCTCATTTAAATTTCTTAAATTTTAATTTAGCTGACATGGATTAGAGGTCATTTCTATGTCAGGTTGGTTTATAACTGGTTTGCCTTTTGAACTTTCACTTGATTCTCGAGTATTGATTTTTAGGTGTCAGGGAGAGAGCATCGTGGTTGCGGTGCTGTTCCTGTTGGTTAAAAATTTAATTTAAATTTTTTTCTTGGTAAGAGTGATGTGTGAGTGCCGAAACGTTGATGAATATTTTTCTACAAATGTTTTTTTATTGTGATTTGATAATAATAAGAATACAAAAGACGAAAGAAATGAAAAAAGTGAAGAAAGGCAATATGGTTGGTTATAATTATAAAATATATATATAATGAGAACATTCATAAATTAAAAAAGTATTCATAATTTGGAGAAAATTTTAAAAAAGGATTCGACTTGGTGACGGCCAACTACTGTAAATAACTTTGCCTGCCCGATACGTGACGAATACAATCGCATATGACTGTCGCATCACTCTGAGTGCCGTTTAGGTGCCCAAATCAGGACAAACATTCACTAAAACGGCACTGGTGGCCTAGTGCCGTTCGCCAGTGCTGTTTCACTGCCTGTGCATCCGCAGGGAATAAACTTCGAAATATATTAAACCTTCGTATCTAAAGGTGGCCATGTCATATCCGGGCTAAAACGATTTCAGTTAATAATTTGGCGTTCCAGTTAGTCCCAGTCCCGGGTATGTGATGTTTAGGGACCGCCGTTTAGACGCCGCCATCTGAACGCCATCGTTTAGGCGTCAGGACGTTTAGGCGCGGGATGTTTAGGCACCGAGAGGTTTAATCACCTTAAACACTGATGTATCAAAGGTTGAAAATTATTTGGATGTGTGTAACATGTTATGTTATGTGAAGGATGGCAGTCCAAAAGGTGCTCGGGACACGCGGAGAAAAATAGATATTGAAAAGCAGATATTAAAAACTTTGATATTTAACCATAATATATACACGTCGCTGAAGTGTGGCGTGACAACAAAAGATTTTGTCTGTATCTTGAGCTTTCATCGTGTGTATTGTGGTTTTTCGGATATCTATTGCACTATAAGTTTTGGTGGAAAATGGATTAAATGTTTTTGGATATGTTACAATTTTCTCAACAAAATGAGCACCTAGCTACAGGCATCTTTCATATTAGCCTTGAACAGTATGTTATCTGTTTAACACAAAAATCGCATAATTATGCAAAAAGACGAATGCCTGAGGATTGGAATTTTCAAAACAGAGGACTACGATATTAAGATTCTTTTGCATTTTATAGAAAATGGCATGCTTTACAGGTAATTTTTGCACATTTATAAAATATTTCTTGAATATCTTTGATTCTACCCTTCAATATCTTGGATATTGTCAGTTAAAATCTTCTTTTTAATATATACGGTTGCTCTACTTCAGTATCTAGATTTCTGTCCCATAGTTAAATCGCTAAGATATTACCTATTAATATCTAGATAGTCTGTGCTAACATCTATTTTTCTCCGTGCATTTTGTTAAAAATGTGTTTATTGGTAAAAAACGATATAATTATCAAATACACATGCTGATTAAAGGATTTTCTCGAAAGCGCATTTTCGGTATAGTAATAAAAAGTGTGTATGCCGCAGGGTGTCAAGGAACATGATGTACTTGACGCCCATGCAGCGTATTCTTTTAATTTTTGTATTTTTCTGGCCTTTTACGAGTAAGAGTTCTCTTATTAAGCGTTTCCTAATAATTAAAATGAAAATATTAACATTTTCTAAGTAAAATGCCAGAAAAGCTGTACCATCCTAACCTAAAACTTATAAACTTTTTTTTTTTAATACGAAGTTTTTGTGGTGTAACTATCTACGAGAAAAGAACCCACTGAAAAGACGATTCTGTGAATCACGCATATGTCATTTGCAGATTTAGAAAGATAAAACTGAATCGGTTAGCGACTATGCGAATCGGTCATTTTCTCATGCAGCTTCGAATCTGCTATGCACTGCAATATTCATTTTAAGCAAGGTCATATTGAATCGGGTTTGCTCTTTTTGAATGAGACTGACTTTTTTTTGTTAAGCTGCCATATTTCAAACGATTGTTAAAATTGATAAATTATCGAAAGAATAAAAGGAATCATGAACAAGGCTACTAGATTCCTTTTGCTATTTCCGTTTTAGTTGTTGTAAAGGCTTTTGTCGCATATAAGTTAGTTAAAAAATAATAACGACTAAAAGTTTTTAAAAGACCAATCAGCGACAATCTGGAATTCTAGTGACAGATTCGCGATTTACAAGCCTTCGAAACCCATTCAACAAGAGTAAATGTATTTTTAATTCATGGGTAGTTTGGTTTTCATTCACCAGCAAAATTGACTCCAAATAATATCAAATTTAACATAAAAATAATCACATTTACTTACTTTTAAGAGAAAAAAAAGCGAAAACAGTTTCACCACGACACCGTCACACAAAAATTTCATTTCCTTCGTACTGAATAACCAATCAATCCTTTTTAGGGCCGCCAAATATTTTAACGAAAAAATGATTGCACTTTTTTACAACATGTAGCATACATAACAGATCATGTTGTATACAATGAAATGATTGTCATACCTTTACAGACTGCGTATACCAAACTTGCAGTAGAGTGACATTTTTTTTGCTTTTAACTTGTTTTTTTAATAATAAAATGTGTGGATACTAATAGAATAGACATACTTAAGCCCAAATAATTTTGTTTAGACATACACAAAAATGTTTTTTGTTAATAAGGTGTGTGAATATCAAAGCCTAACACATAATTCATTGCCATTTTACCTGTCAAAACTTAAGCATTTAATTTTAAATAAATGAAGCGAAATATTTTTTTCTTAAAACTGTATTATTAGCCTTCAATTTGCCGTTTTTTAAGTTACGTTATCTCAGTTTTTCTTAAAGTTACAATATGGTGAGTAAATCAACACATTCCTACCGGATTGCTTCATTTCTTGAACGAAAAATATATGAAAAAATTTATTTTTCTACCATTTTAAGATTTATATGTCAAGTTCAAGGTTCGCAAGATTAGCATGAATTTTTTATTACTATATCAATAGGGAGAAAAACGACCGCACGTCGAATACCATCCTTTACAGACGAGGGGTGCTGAAAAAACGTTTACAGATAAAGGTTCAATACAAAATATGCCGCAAAGACACCACTTTGTAGTTTGTGTTGTTTGGTATTTGCAGCATATGTACTACGCCTCATGCACTAACATAACCTCACCACCATACACGTTGTTTGACAAATATATCAAAGTATAGTTTTAAATATTATTGCTCCTTATCCCACAATTGCACACTGCATTTTGTCTAGATACCAAATTTTTAATAATTTATTGAAAGAAATCTTGTATTTATAAAACTTCATTTTCAAAAATTCATCAGAGGAAAATTCCAGAATATGCGCCTCAGGCGGGCATGGGCAGACAGCCTGCCTGCCATTTCCGGCCAGATGAGGTATGAAAAGGCGTCCACACATTTACGGAACACGCCAAACACTTCACTTCACATGCTTTGACTATAAAGACCGACAATATCGACTATAGAGTTAGAAATTTCCAAGAATCTGTAAGAAAATATTCTCGATCTTCGGTCATAATCCCCATGAACTTAGTCCCACAACTCGATTCTCGCATATCGGGTGTTTTCAAAGTAACACCGCGCGGGAAATTTGCGTTAATAAATGTGTTCTATTTTTTAAGAATGTATATTGAAAAAATATTGATATTGATATTAGGAAGTGCTTCTAAAATATTATAAAGGATGTACAATACGTACAATAAGTCTCAAAAGTTGCCTATCTTTAAAATGATTGGTGAAATTGAAAAAAATAAATCTATTATTAATTTCTGTAAATCTTGATGGAGGCTTCTAAGCACAATTCAGAAAAAAATAATTTAGGTTAAATATGTTAAATTAACTGTAGTTATTTTAAGGTTTAGTTTTTCCTTTCTCTGTAGGGAAATGTTACAATTTGTATTTAATCCTAATGATCAAGGCCTCATTTTATTCTTTCAAGGATACAAGACAATTCTATTTGGGTGGTGTTAATTAAAATTTAAATTGTGACTGTTTATAACAATAATAACTGTATGAGTTCTCCACTGATTTTTTAAAATAAAATCAATCGAAATAGACATTTAGAGAATCCTTAAAAGAATAAAATGAGACCTTGATCATTAGGATTTAACAAAAAATTGAACTTTTCCCTAGATACAAAGGAAAAACTAAACCTTTAAATAACTATTGTTAAATAAACGATTTTAAACTGTCTTATTTTTTCCTGAATTGTGCTTAGAAGCTTCCATCAAGATTTATAGAATTTAATAATAGATGACAACTACTTCATTTCCCTGAAAAACTTTTTTTCCCTGACATCTCTAAAATGTTGTCACCCTAATTATGTTTCTCCATTGTATGCGTAATGATTATTCTCAATTTGATTTTACTAATCTTTTTACGAATAATTTAGAAAAAATTATAGTCTTGTTTGGCAGTTTTATAAAATGCTGTTAAGGAAATATAGCAAACTCCCGGTTTAGTAACAGTGTCAGGGGCTGGAAGAAAATAGCCTTGTCACTAAATCGGGTGAATCAAAGCGTCAACAGCCAGGGCCACCTGAACAGTTTCCAATTATAATAAATAATATTGCCCAATCTCCACATGTGAGTACTCGCGCACTGCGCCTTTTCACTACGCTGCTGGTACTTTTCAGTTAAGAGTCGCGACAATCTCTCGCCCGACATGCTGAGAAACTGCGTGGGCCAGCAGTTCTAGGTATTACTAAATCGAGGCTTACTAAAACAAGGCTCTGGTGCATACGTGTTAGTAGAAGTTGTAAACGTGAAGATCTTATATCATGTACGCAAACTACATCATCGAAATTAAACACTATTTCCTTATTCTAAACAGATGTAACCTATTTTTTCCTCAACAAAATATAAATCAATAATTTTAAATCCAATTAAATACTCCTATTTTTATTCAGAGACCTTATAAAAATATGACAATAGAAGGAATTTTAGCTACAAAGTACAATTTGCAAAAATTGATACGTCTACAAAATTTTCATTTCTGTTTTTAATTTACAATAGTATTATATTTAAAAAATTATATTTTTACGTCGTTCTTTCAATAATAATTAAGAAATTGAATGCACCAAAAAATGATTGCTGGGCTCAAAATTTAGCTTAGGATCTCTACTATTGTTTGGTGTCTGGCCTTTTATTAATAAACAGCACAGCGGACGCAAAATCCATGAAAAAAATATAAATACCTAAATTTCATGTGATGAAAACAGTATAAAAAAAACTATATACATCCCAAATTGTAGCTTAGAATCTGTAGTTTATTTTAATATTTTTACTTTTACAACAAATTGATAGTACGGACACAATATGGTCGCTGAATTGAGAAAAATCAAGAAAAATCACTTTCTTTGCTGAATTTTATAGTTTAAATGCAGTAAAAACAAAACATTATTCAGTGTAAACTGTAGGTCAGAATCTCTACTTTATTTCAACATGTTTCATTTTTAAAAAATGCAATTTCGGCCCCAATATAGAGGATGCAAGAGGAAAATCCAAGAAAAAAATTGTAATGCTTGAATTTCATGTTACAAAATCAGCCAAAAAAAACTCTATACATCGCAAACTTTTTCCTTTGGTTTTCCTTTTTCATCCGCTATGTTGGACCCGAAATTGTATTGTTTTGTAAAATTAAAAACGGCTGAATAAAGTAGAAATTCCGAGCTTCAATTTACATTGGATAATTTTTTTCTCAAACTGCTTTTAACCTATAAAATTGAAAAGAATGATTTTTCTTGAAGTTCCTAAATTCATCGGCCATATTGGGTACGTGCTGTCAATTTTTTGTAAAAGGAAAAATAGTAAAATAAACTAGAGAATCTAAGGA
>NC_046662.1:115234203-115246736 GCF_010883055.1 Belonocnema kinseyi | reverse complement strand
AACACACACACATATATATATATATAGCTCAAACTTGTAAGCGAAGCGAGCTGCGCGCGCAGTGCGCGATGAAAATGTGTCCACGAAGCAGGTAGATTTTTTTAAATACAAGCATGTTATATAAGTAATAACAAAAAAACGTTGTGCGAAGTACTTTATTTCACATCGTCGGACTTACGTCGCTTTTTATGTGCTATTTTTCTGAAGCCTTGTTGTCATTTGATATTTTAATTTTTTATCAAATTCTTTCTCGCGATCATTATTTTATCGTTGTTTTAATATGTAGGTGATAACTTCAATTTGTGAACATATTAATGTTCGAAATTTAACTTCTCCATTTGTTGATATAAATTGATGTTTTTATTTTAAACTTCAACTATTTATGGAAACAAATTCAAAGCAAAAAATACAAACTGAAAGTTAACCAAATAAAATTGGACCTTACATCACATCAATTGGCCAAAGTACAGTTAAACCTGAATTTAATGATTCTGGATTTAATGTTCCTGCGAATTGACGCCACACGGTGGAGGTTGATGAGAGGGGAGAGGGGGTCGGGAGAGTATGCGATACTCACTCAAGAGTCACAAAACAGAGAAAGAAATGAGAAAGAACAGGAAAGAGAGAAAATAGTTCCGAGACTCTGTATTCAGTATCACGTCTCAAAGTTAAAAATTAAAATATTGGGTTAAAAATGTATATAAATATTTTATTGAAATTTCTTCTTCTCTAAAAGAAAATTAATCTTATTGATTGAAAATTCACCCTTTTGGTTAATAATTTTCATATTATGTTGAATATTCAACTGTTTCGTTAAAAGCTCATGATTTTAGCTTAAAAGTTCAACATTTTGTTTGACGTTTTTTTTATAGTATAGAAATCTTTTTTGGTTGATAAATTTATCTTTTTGATTTGAAAATAGTATGTTTACTGTAATTTCTTTTCGAAATAATAGCAAAATAGTGTCATCGCTTGAAAATAGTGGCAAATAGTGTCAACATTGTGTTGAGCCCGAGACCTGTATTCATAATTTATTTGATGTGAAGAATTCCTGAAAATAAAATCAAGAATCTAACGAACAAATTTGAACAACCACCACAAAATGTTCCCACTGCAATATGAAAAAAGGAACATTTTCCTCTTCTCCTTTCCCCCTGAAAAAGAAAAGAAAATTATACATCTTCAATTTGGACAAAAATAAAAAGGAGGAAAGGAAAATGAGAAATTAAAAACATTTTATTTTATTTTTTATTTTTATTTTTATATTTATTTTTCTACAAATGTTTTTTATTGTGATTCGATCATGGTAGGAATAAAAAGGACGAAAGAAATAGAAAAAAGGAAGGGCATTTAGTTGGTTGCCTTTCTCATTTTTCTTTCCTCCTTTTTATTTTTGTCCAAATTCTTCACATCAACTTGATTATTGGACGTTAAAAAAAGGGTTTTAAGTCTGATTTTTATCTAATTTAAATATCCTAAATTTTCATTTTCATAATATATAATTCCAAGGGCTGCTGCAGCCCAAATAATTTAAAAAGATGAAACTTTTTAACTGAAAAAGCTGAGAAAGTACCCTAAAAAAACTTTGGATTGAAAAGTATTCGAAAGTATTGTATTTGGAATGCGATGTGGTCGAAAAGACTGATTTCCATAGCTTTCCTAATCTGCGGTAACACTGGTTTTAGTAAGAAACGTGTGTGAACCAAAAAGTGACTACGAGTGATTAATGAGGATTAACCCTCTGATGGTGCCCTGGATGTGCAGCCACCCAAAGGTAGTATAAAAGTGAAAATTGTGAAAAAGATATGAAGAAGCGTGTGGGGGCAGGAGTCGCTAAATTAGGGGAAAAATAAGGCTTAATTTTCAGGCATGTGACCCTACTCAGTAGTCTGAATCTATTCGAGTTATAAGCATTTGAAGCGCGTTGTGGGTATATATTCACAATCTTCAGATTTGAAAAAAAAGTATACTTTTTTTATGACAAAAAACTGATAACAGGACTTTAGAATTGGAAGTATACAGTTTAAGAACCACTATGATTATTTTAATTTTACACAATTTTAAGCAAAATATCCGAAGAAAACCCGATTTTTGCCATTTTTGATCATTTTCGATCATTTTGTAAATTTGTTTTGTTTAAAGTTTTACTATCTTTTGCATGATTAAAATATCAATACCAGACTTCTATATCATTATTAATGTCCTTCCGAATTTAAAAGAATTGAAAAGAATTTCGGAGAAGTCAATAAGATTTATAAAAATTTGAGGTAAATTAAGGATAATTTCATAAGACCTCAAGGAATTTACCTTCAGTTTAGATACAATAAAAAAATATCCATACTTACCTTAATTTCATATAAATTGGAGTTAATTCAGTGAAATTTAAGAGACGTGAAGAACATTCGATAAAATTTATAAAAATTGAAGGTGAATTAAAAAATGCAAGTAAATTAAAATCGAAACAAAAACATGAAAGAATACATTGAATTTATTAAATTAGAAATGTATCAATAACAATTCTAGAAAATTTAAAAGAATTTGATGGAATGACTAAGCATCGTATTTCAAAAACTTTAAGATTTCGTAGCCTATTAAGAAATTGATTTAAGTGAGAATAGAATCATTACTTTTTTTACGTTGGAAACAAAAATTATGAGAAAAAAATTGACGAAAAAATTTTTGTTGAAAAAAATATTAAGCACATTTTTAAATTTATTTTCTGAAAGTATTTTCCTTAAAAAAAATAATTCGTTGCAACCTGCCTATAGCAAACTTTCCCTGCCATACTCCATATACATCGCCTCCCCTCACTTCCCCTCCTTGGAAAATCATAAAAAAGAATAAAAAAAAACAAACATGAACTTGAGTAGAATTGATTTAAATTTGAAAAATTACTTGAAAAAATCTAGAGAATTATGCAGAATTCAAAAGAATTTATAAAAATTCAAGTGAAGTGGAAATGCAATCTCGGGAAATTCTATTAAATCTGAAAATATTTCTTAAAATCCCTTTAATTTATTCAATAACCTTGAGAGCTTTCAAAATCCTTTAAAAATAGAGAAATCCTCTCGAAAATTTTATAAAATCGATTTCAATGTTTTAAAATGTCATAAAAAAATTAATTAATTTTTAAAATTTCATATTAAAAATAGTATATTACATCACAAGTAGATTCATTCAAGTCTTTAACGCGGCGTAATGTCCTACGTAAAGACGTGTGTACCCTATGAGTGATGTAAGATATTTGATTCAAAACCACTATATGTTATGAGTCCATGGAGCCCCCTTTAAAGTTAGTGTCCGAAAGCCCTTTATCGAAGTGATGCGAGAATGTCCTATGAACTGAATGTTGTTTGATAATGATGATGAGCACTGACCGAACATTCTTCTGTTTTGTTTTCGGCATCTGTAAAATTCCTCGAAGGCCAGCTCATATGTAACTTTAGTTTTTATGGTACCAAATCTTGCTTTGCTTCTTTTACTTCGCCATTTATGTTGAGTGGTAGGATTTTCGTTGTTTTTTACATGATTTTGAGTGTACGAAGATTGCCAGTTGTAATATTTTCATTGGCCATTTGTGGAACTAACAGGGATCACAGTCTCTATTCTATCTAAAATATATGACTTTTTTCATAAATAGAGGACTTTTGGAGGACGCTTCTTTTTTAAATGAATGAAAGCATACGAATAAAGGCGAATAAAAATATGAACAGTGTTCAGGGTCGCTGAGTTCAAATTTAAAGGTTATGTCACTCGGCGAGGTCGCATTCCATTCATAACCTTGGAAAAAATTAATTTAAACACCGAAACACCGTCCCGCCTACCAGCAAGGCAGCGCGCCTTCGCTAGCTTCGTTACCTGAACAAATCTGAAAACGAATCATTCTACACATCCCCTTTCGGGGCAGTTGTCATCGTCACAGTATCTGTCAAGACAGCAGGATTTTGCGCTACAGACTGATAGCCATACTCAAACATGGTTAACAAGTTCTATATACCGGATGCTGAATACAAACAATTTATGCCGAGAACAGTTTTCTGTGTTTTAATTTTTTTAAATCACAAATGGAATGCGACCTCGCGGAGTTAAATAACCTATTAATTTGGACTCAGCGAACCTGAAAATACAGGGTGGAAACGCTGGGGCTTGCATAACATTATGAAATGTCTGCTGAGTGACAAATAATATAAAATAGTAATAATTACACAGTCACACAAAAAAAAAGTTTGCGGATCTGGTAACAAGACACACGTATTCCTGTGGATTTTAGGGCGCTAAATTCAAATTCGGATTCAAAAATCACCCATCACGTCATGGTTGAGCCATAACCTCAAAAAATAACGAAAAATCATGCACTGAGGCAAATAAATTTCAAAATAATGCCAGTGACGCAAATTTTCACTTCAAAAAAATGTCTACAACTGTGAAGGATTCACCCTTGCCTGATATCAACTTATTTAACATAACTTTACCCAACAGAACCTGACCCAACCTAAGCTGAATTAACAGAAATTTATTGAACTAAACCCCAGTGGGCACAAAATTTGGCGACGTATTTACGACGTCTTTACGAGATCGCTACGACATCTTTACGACATCCTATGTCTATGTCGTTTCGGTGTCTTTGCGATATCGTAAAGTCATCGTCAGATCATACGATTTATTTACGATATCTTAAAGACACCTTAACGACATGGACATAGGATGTCGTAAAGCTGCTCTCAAGATGTCGTAAATACATCGCCAAATTTTGTGCTCACTGGGACGTAAAGCTGTGGAAGCATATTTTCCCAGTAGAAAATGTGTGATACATCGAATGGGTCAACTCGGGCCTAACCTAGAAATAAATATAACCTAGCCTAACCTAAACTCACGAAACACAATTAAACTGATTGTGTTGTCCCGTTGTGTTTGCGGTGCCATTTGAATCAGCTTGGGCTTAACCTGCAAAGAGGTCAAACCTATCCTAACCTAAAAAAACCTGACCTAACCTAACCTAGCCGAATGAAATTCAACCACACGTGTAGCTATGTAAGCGTACGGTTCTCAGTCTAAAATGTGTGCTATATTTAATAGGTTAACTCGATCTTAACCTACAAATGAATCTAACTTGATAGAACCTAACGAAATTTTGCTTAACGCAACGCAACTTAACTTAAGTGTTCCCGTTGTAACACAATAAAATTCATTTCATTGTACTACAGGTGTTTAAAAATTTAGACGCACATTACTCATTTGAAGAAACTTATAACTACAAGTAGAATTGACCCCATTTCAATTAACCTGACAATGTTTGTATCAATTAAAATGTAGAACTGTAACTTAAACATGCAAATGAGGGATATATTTATACTATCTTTCATGTTTACATTTTATCTTGCTTTTTATCGTAATTAAATTAGGTCAGGTTTTGCTCAGTTAGGATAGGTTAAACCTCTATGTAGGTTAAGCCGAAGCTGAATGAAACGGTACCCCAAACACAACGGGCCAACACAATCAGTTTAATTGTTTCGTTAGGTTAGGTTAGGTTAGGCCAGGTTAGATTTATTTCTAGGTTAGGCTCGAGTTGACCCATTCGATGTAGCACACATTTGCTACTGGGAAAATATGCTTCCAGAGCTTTACGTGTAGTTCAATAAATTTCTGTTAATTCAGGTTAGGTGACGTCAAGTTCTGTTGGGTAAAGTTATGTTAAATAAGTTGATATCAGGCAAGGGTTGATCCTTCACAGTTGTCGACATGTTTTTGAAGTGAAAATTTGCATCACTGCCATTATTTTGAAATTTATTTGCCATGGTGCATGATTTTTCGTCATTTTTGAGGTTATGGCTCAACCATGACGTGATGGGTGATTTTTGACACCGAATTTGAATTCAGCGCCCCAAAATCCATAAGAATACGTGTGTCTTGTTACCAGATCCGCACACTTTTTTTTGTGGCTGTGTTATCTGCGCTTCCAGTGGGCGAAGAGTGAATTGTGTTTACCACTTATTTACGGCATAAAAACAGATATGTTATGAATAGACAGGATATATTTTAAATAAAGTGAATGAAATATTACGTGCGTGAATTTTAAATTGACATTACCCATATTTACTTGCAACTATTCTGGCAAAAAAGGGGAATCTGAGCATAATCTCGAAAAAATGATAGATCGGCACGGCATGTTTATTATACTTTCGATTGATTATTCTTTAACAAAGAAATGTTTGGTGGTTTTGTATGTTTATCACTAACTGTGTGGGCAGCGATAATTTAAATAATAATTATTGTTATCAATTGAACGATCATTACTTATTAATCATTTTAATAAGTTAAACATTATTTCCGAATTTAAAATTTGATTACCATTGTTTTTTACACAGATCGATCCTAGAAGAAATACGCATAAGGAAATGCAGATAGAATTGGTGCATTTTAATCAACATTGTTGAAAAATCGGTATCTCTGGACTTTATCCCAAGACTGGGGATTGATCAGCCTAAAATTAATTATCTAAGCCATTTGAATGGTATAGGCGTATCAAAAAGATATTTCGAAGACATTTAACTTGCCCGAATTTTAATTGATACACTTTTTAGGGATGTTTTTTATTTTAGAAAATGTTTTCTCTGGACCTCAGTCAAAATTTATTTTATTGGTTGATCAAACCAAATTTTGAGATGAGGTCCAGAGAAAACATTTTCTAAAATAAAAAACATCCCTAAAAATTGTATCAATTAAAATTCTGGCAAGTTAAATTGCTTCGAGATATATTTTTGATACGCCTATACCATTCAAATGACTTAGATAATTAACTTTAAGCTGAGCAATCCCCAGTCTTGGGATAAAGTCCAGAGATACCGATTTTTCAACAATGTTGATTAAAATGCACCAATTCTATCTGCATTTCCTTATGCGTATTTCTTCTAGAATCGATCTGTGTAAAAAACAATGGTAATCAAATTTTAAATTCAGAAATAATGTTTAACTTGTTAAAATGATTTATAAGTAATGATTGTTCAATTGACAATAAGTAATTATTATTTAAACTATCGCTGCCGAGACAGTCAGTGATAAA
Source organism: Belonocnema kinseyi (assembly GCF_010883055.1). Lineage (NCBI taxonomy): Eukaryota > Metazoa > Arthropoda > Insecta > Hymenoptera > Cynipidae > Belonocnema > Belonocnema kinseyi. The sequence goes on along the minus strand of NC_046662.1, from coordinate 115,239,676 downwards.
CATACAAAACCACCAAACATTTCTTTGGTAAAGAATAATCAATCGAAAGTATAATAAACATGCCGGGCCGATCTGTCATTTTTTCGAGGTTATGTTCAAATTCACCTGTCTGCCTTAATCGCTGCAAGTAAATATAGGTAATGTCAATTTAAAGTTTACGCATGTAATATTTCATTCACTTTATTTAAAATATATCCTGTCTATTCATAACATACCTGTTTTTATGCCGTAAATAAGTGGTAAACACAATTCACTCTTCGCCCACTGGAAGCGCAGATAATTATTACTATTTTATAGTATTTGTCTCTCAGCATACATTCCATAATGTTATTGGCACCGAAAAAATGACGCTCACTTATCAGTTCACATATCTCATTTCATTATTAATTACACACTTTTATTATTTGTAATTACTATGTAACATAACCTATATTGTTTTGACACTTGTATCCATTTGAAGTTTCGAACGCAACCATGGAAACTATGATAAAGTTGATCCGAATATGCATGGACTTGACCGAAAGGCCGATCCGAATGCAACTTTGAAGGCGCGAAATATGAAAATACTCCTGTGTAATTGCTTCTCCATTGATATTGCGCAATTCGGGTAGCATTCGATTCGCCGTGTATGTAAGCCCCAGCGTGTCCACACTGTACATAACCACTTTGCTTGCTGGTTGTTTTAAAGAATGTTCCAACTTTTATCATTTTTTTGAGGTTAGGAACGAAATGCGACCTGACCGAATCAAACTTACCCCGGATTCGGATTCAGCGACCCCAAAAACGTATAGAAATATTTATCTCATCTGGGGGACAAGACCTTTTATTTTCGTGTGCCTATGTTGTATCTTTTTTCAAAGAAATAAGAAAGAAGTCAGTGGGAAGCAAAATATCTTCGAATGGATGTATGTACATGACCATTTACATCACAAACTAATAAGGGGCCATCCATATACCACGTGGACAATTTTTCACAACTTTTTGACCCCCCGTCGAGGACAGCCGTGGAATTTGGACAAACACCCCCCCCCCCCTTGTACTTTGTCACGTGGACATATTTTATGAAAATAGAGACCTTATTAGTCTTCAAAATATCCAGGAGCTCGCGAAAATTCCATGGACGTCCTTTTAGTACTCATTAAAATTTCATATTCTTTTGTTTTCATAGTCAATAGTTCGAAAGTCGTTGACTGGCTAACTTCTGAATGGTGCCAAAGTTGACTGGCAGTCTGTCGAAAATGTCAAAAATTCGAGTGAAAAAACGTCATTTTAATACTCTTTAAACCCATTGGGGATGATTTTTTAGGTGCAAAGAACTACAAAGCAGCTTGAGTGGCAGCTCCTAAATGGTGCTAAAGTTGACTGGCAGGCTGTTTAAAATGTGAAAAGTTCGATTAAATAAACGTCATTTTAGTACTCTTCAAATCCACATGGAAAGATTATTTCGATGCTAAAAACTAACGAGAAGTTTGAATGGCTGCTCCTGAGTGATGCCAAAGCTGACTGACAGGCTGTCAAACATGCCAAAAATTCGAGTGAAGAAACGTCATTTTAGCACTCTTCAAACCCACGGGGAAAGATTGTTTCGATGCTAAAAACTAACGAAAAGTTAAATGCCTGCTCCTGAGTGGTGCCAAAGTTGACTGGCAGACTGTCAAACATACCAAAAATTCAAGTGAAGAAACGTCATTTTATTACTCTTGAAACCTATTGTTCCGAGAGGCGAATTTACTTAAAAAGTTAATTTTTGTAGTTTCTTTTTTTTATATATACATATTAGTTTTAGAGAAGTATCCTATAGATCAAAATTTTAGTTAATGAAAAGGACAAAACTTTCATTCGGTTGCTGATTAAAATTTCAGTCAACTTTGGAACTAATCATCCTCAATGAGTTTAAAGAGTACTAAAATAACGTTTTTTCACTAGAATTTTCGACATGCTAGACAGTCTTCCTGTCAAATTTGGCACCACTGAGGAACAGCCAATCAATTATGATCTTACTTTTTAGCACCTAAAAAATCATCCCCGATACGTTTCAGAAGTACTAAAATGACTGTTCTAATTTTCATCCTGTCATTTTTTATATGCTTGACAGTCTGTCAGTCAACTTTAGCACCACTCAGGGGCTGCCAGTCAAACTTCTTGTTAGTTGTTTGCACCAAAACAATCATCCCATATGGGTTTCAAGAGTACTAAAATGAAGGTTCTAATTGTCATCCTGTCATTTTTTTATGTGGTTGACAGCTTGCTTGTCAAGTTTGGCACCACTCAGGAGCTGCCAGTCAAAATTTTTGTTAGTTCTTTGCACCTAAAAAATCATCTTCAATGGGTGTCTAGAGCATTAAAATGACGTTTTTTCAGTCGAATTTTTGACATGTTTGACAGTTTGCCAGTCCATTTTAGCAACGCCGAGAAGCTGCCAGTCAAACTTATTGTTAGTTCTTAGCATTCAAACAATCATCCCCCGTGGGTTTCAAGAGTACTAAGATTACATTTTTTCACTCGAATTTTTGACCAGTTTAACGATAAATTGTTGCAAAATGCAATAACAGCTGTTAGTCAGTCAATCAATTCGAACTATTGACTAAAAAACCAAAAGAATCAGAAATTTTAGCGAGTACTGAAATGATGTTCATAGAATTGTCGCGAGCTCCCGGACTACAAGAAGTCCAAAAGGAGCGATGAATTAGCTGAAAAAATTTCGAAGGAAAAGTCGTGAAAAAAATTATGATAAAAATAAAAATGAAAATAAAAATTATATTGCGCGCGAGCACAATATAAAAGTTCGAGTATACCTAGAGTATACCTTGTCTCATTTCAGTATATTTTCCACAGATTTAGAGAAATGTAAATCCACGTGGATTCTAGCCCCTCCCCCCCAGTCCCCCTCGTGGTCCAGCGTGTAAGTTTTACATTTTGTCAAATGTCGAAATAAGTTTACAGGTAAAAAATAATGCATCATCAAGAACACTGTAACACAAATTTTAATACTAATTAGAATGTTTTTCACCTGATGTGAAAAATTGTTTTTGGACATGACGTAATATGAGATTCAAAAAATTCATTTTTTCTGAGGATTATAGTAAGCCACGTCTACCAAATATTTATAAATGAACTATTTATAATGCAATTCTTATGTAAAAAGCTGATCGGAATAATAGTTTATATAATTTTGCATAATATTTATATATATATATATATATATATATGCACTACGAAGTTGGCATTTTTTTACTTATAGCAATGCAAATACAAATGTATGTAAAAGCAAAGTTTAACCCTTACTGAGCCTAAAAATAATAATAGTTCAAACATTTCCAAAAGTGGACATGACGAAGGGCAACTCTATGGCGAGATTTCGTCGCCATAGAAATTTTTGTAGAGTGTGGATTAATTCTTTTACAAATATATCTTTGGCATTTCTCTTCACAACGAAATTCAATTCATCTTGCATAGATTCGGCATCAAGCATGAAATGTTTAAAATGCTTTTCTGCTGATTTTAAATCATACTTTAATTTCTTGATTATGTTTTGTTCTTCTTCTACACTTTCTAACATTGCTTTTTCTTTGGCTTTAACTTTAGTTTGAGCAGGTTTCTTCTCAGCCCGTTCCTTAAGATTTCGCTTTTTCATTATCCAAGTAAAGCTGGAATGACTAATAAGGCTTCTCTATCAGTTTAACTAACTCAGAAGTTATGGGAATTTTGTTCACCATTTTATTAGATTTTTGTTAAGCCGTCAAGAGTTGACAAGTTTTAAATTTAAATTTTTTTCCGTTATTCTATTTTTGTACTTAGTTAGAAGCCTTCTTGATAGTAAAAAACCTTTGTCTACATCAGCGTTTCCATATGTCAAAGCAAGAGCGCATTTTGGATGATTTGCTTTATCTCTTGATATCTTACACTTGAATTTCAATGATTTTGAAAACTAAATTTAAGACTTTTGTTAAGGAAAACTTAGGTAATTTTGAATCTTCTCAAACATTTCACATCTCACGTCCCTGTGGTTAAAGTAATAGTAGACTTTCACTATGTAATCAGAAACATCTATGGAAAGGCAGTTGCAACCCTTTAAAAAACTTGTATGCACAATATGCAGCGCGCAGGTGCCTACATTAGCAGGGATTTAGCCCTTAACGTATTAAACTTTTCTTGAAACAAAGCCATGACAGTTTTATTCACATACAATAATGTTCTAGCATTGTAAACAATATCGTATTCTAATTTGCATTTCCTTCTCACTTTTCAATTACTTGTATCATTAAAAAACAATCAAGTAAACACATAAACTTTATCTATATCTTTAATCATTTGTTGAAGAAAATAGGGTCCTAAAGCTTCTATGATAATATATTGAGTTTTACTTGGAGACAATAAAAAATTATCTGGTAGAGAACCTTGAAACATGACTTGAAACTGCAGGTTACAGCCGTTTCCATACACCAATACAGTTAAGCTTTTGTTGAAGATTCTTTTTGATTAACCCTTGGGACTCCGCACGCCCTGATAATCTAATTTGTCCCACGTGCGCTCCTCGAGACCGCATTCACGTTTTACACATTTCAACAATTTCTAATTAGTTTTATTTACAGTATGAGCATGTAATGAAATATTTTCTCTTTTTAGGATGAATAAATAAGCAACTTAGAATATTGTCTAAACTTTATTAAATAAATATTGAACGTAATGCAAATTTTGGTAAAACATATTGTATAAAAATCTTTCTGCTTGGAAAATTCGACTAGCCTCACGAGAATCATTAGCAAATCGATTCTCAAGACAAATTAGAAGAAAGGGAACTATGTAGTAGCTGTAAATTCAAAATCAAAAGAATAATGCTCTTTCAGTTTTCATTCTTTTTTTCTTGAGCAAGTCTCACATGTGGTAACAGTTGTAGAATGTTTTCTACGTGCAAATTGTTTACATTCGCAAATTGTTCACGGAGAAAGAGCAGCAGTTCAAATGGTTGCATAGCAACAGGACGAGGGATAGCAGGAGCCGTGCCGCCCAATTCCAGGCCGTTATGAGTACACATGAAATTAACGAAAAATGCGGTCCACGGGACAGCCGCGCGGAGTCCTAAGGGTCAAATAACGCAACATTACTCTTCAAGCGACTCGAATTATTAAGAACTGAAATCTGAGAACGCCAGTGGCGTATCCAAGGGAGGGGTTTAGAGTGTTAGAACTCCACCCTCCTTGATGAGGGAAGAGGCACATCTACCAGACATGAAGTGGGAGATAGGCGATACCATGTATTCAATTTCGAACGATTTTCGCCAGCGCCACCTATTACCTGAGGTTTTTGCGAACTAAAATAAATCGCCTTCAAATTACTCAGGCCAGTTTACGACCTGAAATAGATGATAGACCATATACGAGGGTGAATCAAATATTAACCGGAATTCTTTTTTAATATTTATTTATTTATAAAGCAATACAAAAATACTATTGATTATTTTTCTACATAGTCT
>NC_046662.1:115213391-115234103 GCF_010883055.1 Belonocnema kinseyi | reverse complement strand
AGAGACGGGTTTTGGCTTTCACAGGACCGGCTTCGTCTATTCTTCGCCATTCTTTACTCGCCATCTTGGACTCGGGAGTGTAATGATGCACCCATGTTTCATCACATGTCACGATATGCTTCAAAAAAGTCTCTCCCTCACGCTGAAATCGATTCAGATGACTCTTACTGATTCGCAGTCGGATGTTTTTTTGATCTTCGTTCAATAACTTCGGGACCCATCGGGCACAGATTTTTTTGAAAGCAAGATGATTTTTAATGATTGTTTGAGCGCTTCTATAGCTAATGCCCACCTGTAAAGCGATTTCATGAATAGTGAACCACCTGTCACTTTCAATAAGGTCACGAACTGCACCAATGTTATCGCCAGAGACACTTGATCTTGGACGTCGATTATGACTCACATTTTCCACACGTTTTCATCCACTCTCAAACTTTTTGGCCCAATCAAACACTTGAGTTTTAGACAGAGTATCATCCCCATACTGATCCTTCAATCGAGTCAAAATTTCGCATGATTTAACGCCTTCTTTAATTAAAAACTTTATTATAACCCGTTGTGCAACGGACGCTGGAACCTGTTGTTCACTCATAGCTGTACTAACGAATTGACTGAGTCAAACAGCTCACCAAGCGTTTTACCCACTCCTAATACACTATATTACAAGAACCTACACTGTGAGAGTGCTTGCGATTGGCTAAAAAAAGTATTTGTAAAATTCCGGTTTATATTTGATCCACCCTCGTGCATAGAAAACAAGGGACTAGGCATGCCATTGCGGGGGTGATGCAATGAGGGGGAGGTCCGCCACCTTTTGATGTCCCGCGAAAAACATGGCAGCGCCCACATGTTTATATTCTCATGTACAGTTTGTCGGCAAAACTGCTCGTGCACCTAATCAAATGGCACATCGTAAGATGGCGGCTCTCCCCGCTCATGGAATTCTCCCCCCTCCCGTGGATTCAACCCCGCTCGCCACAGTTAGAATCGCATGCCTAGTCCCGTGTTTCCTATGTCCATGTGATAGACGGTTCTACTTGAGCGGTCAAACAGGACGGCGTTTATCCAGTTTGACAATGTCGGTAGAGAAGATCAGAGTGGGTAATTTCGCGTATATGACCTATATTCTAGTTCGCAAACTAGCTAGGTGAATTTGGGATGCTTTGATTAAAAAGTTTACATAAAAGAATCTGAATGATCTTAAGCGAATTTTTAAAATTATGCACAATTAAACATTTTGAAAAAATTACTGTTTTTTTGGTATGCAAAGATTAATTTAAGAGCCTATTAATCAAAATTTTAATCATTCTTTTAGTACATAACGATAAAAAAATAAAATGTGTTGGAAAATAACAAACATTTTGATTGCAAATTAATACTTTTTTGGTGTTTAAAGATTACTAGATATTTTTTGAATTCACTGTTTTTGTTGGTAGAAAATTTATCTTCTCAGTTAAAAAATCATCTTTTTCGTTAAAAATTTAATTCTTCTTGGAAATTTGTTGATTTTGAATTGAAAATGTACCCATTTTAATTATTGTTCAAAATTTACTTTTTTAGTAACAAATTCATTTATTTGGTTGACAATTAAAAATTTTTTTTCCAAGCTTGATTTTTATCAGAAAATTAATTTTCTAGGTTAAAAATTCTTCTTTTTATTGAAAACTAAACCTTTTTTAAATCCGTTGTTTTTAGGTTGAAAATTGAGCTATTTAATTTGTCTTTTTAATGCTTGTAAATTAATCTTAGTATCAAATTCATTTTTTGTGTTACAAATGTAAGTTGTTTTTAAAAAATATTTGGTAAATTTTCGGAAATATTTTTTTTAATCACTCAGAATCTTCTAAACTTTCTAAATGTCTGAAACGGAAGCGAATTTTTCTTAAAATTTAAAAAAATATTTAAGAAATTTTAAAAACTTGTCTTAAATATTCCGATTTATTTCGCGAAATTTATAGAAATGTTTTTAAACAATTTTATCAAAAAATTAATATAAAAAAATCCTTTCAAATTTTCGTATTAATCTTAAGAATATTGTTTCATTTTCTTGAAACCGTTCAAAGTTTAAAAAAAGTTTCTAAGCATGTGATTCAAAATCTTTCAAAACCGATTTTTTTAAATAATTTGTTTAAAGTTTTGTTTGTGTAGTGAAATTGGAAAAATTTATTAAAGTACGCTTCAGTCGAAAGGCTAATTATAAATTTCGTGTTACGAAAGTTATGAATGTTGATTTAGACCACAAATGGGACATAACGTAAGTTAATTATTTCTTTTACACAAAACCTGGAAGACTTGACAGAGTCATTGTATTTTTTAAATTTTGTGGAAAAAGAGCAAAAATCATGTAATCTTGAAAATAATGACAGGGTTTTTTTAATTGAAAGATACTTCTTTTATAGAATATTTAACTTTTTCTTGAAAATATACGAGTTTAGTGGATGCTTTCAGTTTGTTATTTGCTGTGATGCCGACAAATGTTGAGCGAAATATAGATTTTTTAATATTTCGAAAGAAAAAGCTTTTTAAGAAATTTGAAAGATTTGAATATTATAAAAAAGTTTTCTTAAATTCCCTAAAAAATGTAACATTTTTCTTATTTTTAAATTTCATTTGAAGAGAGATCAAAAATTAATTTTGAGAGATTATTCTACAACTTTTTCAAAACATTTCAAGAAATTCCTAAAAAAGATTCTGGACAATTTTAATATTAAGAAGATTTTTAAAAGATAAAGAAATTTTAGATTTCTGAAGATTTTGAAATAAAGTTTTGGATTCTATTTCAGAATTTGGAAATGATTTAGGAAATTAAAATTTTTTGGCCTACCATTTTGGGGAAAGTTGTAATTTATTTTTTCTTTAAAAAACAAAATTTTTTAATGAACATTGAAAAATATGTTGAAACTTTTTAAAACATTTAAAAACTGCGTTGGCAGTTCAAGAATCCGGTAAACAAAAGTATCAACACTCAGAAATTTCCGAAAAAGTAAATATGATTCATCGCGTATATGCTTAGACTGGTGTCATTTTTAGATGACGGTTGCTGACAGTGGAACCATGCGGTGGTTGTTTAATCTTTTTCTTCAAATTTTCATATGCAATATTGCCTAAATTCATATAAATTGATGTAATATGATGTAAAAATAGAACATTTTTTTAATTAGTTGTTCTTTGGTAGACAATAAAGCTTGTATGGAGATTTCTTTCTTTATTGAAAATTCAAATATGTGGTTAAAAATTAACTTTTTCATTTACAATTTTTGATTGAAAATTGAAGTATTCAAAAAGTCAAATTTTGTAGTTCAAACTTTAACTATTCTATTTATTTTTTATTGGTTTAAAATGAATCTTCATAGTTGAGAATTCTTTTTTTATAGAATATTTATTCTTCAACGCTCAAATTTGTCTTAAAATTTTTACGTCTTAAAAAATTTTTTTAATTACCGAAGATATTTTGGATTCTTTCTCAACATTTTTATAAATCTTTTGAAATTTTCTCTAACAATTTATTTTCAAAAAACAAAAAATTCTTTTAAATTTTCATACACTTAAAAAAAATTGTTCTTGAATCAAGTAAATGTTACTTGATTCAAGACAATCGCAGGTACGAATGGGGACGATAGAATATGAGTGTGTTCCAAATAAATAAATACTTGCTACCGTATGCTTGGAACAAGCGTACATTTTCTTAATCTGAGAAAATGTATTATTAGATAGAATATCGCATTTTATTATTCGAAAACTTTATTGTGTTACTTCATATAGGGATGTATTCAAATGCAGAACATAGTTTACTTCCAAAAAATTATTTCAGATACAGATTAAGAATATATTTTCTTCATCTAAGAATATGCAGTATCGGAGCAATAGACTAGTGCCTCAACTGAACACTATTTCTCAACAAAAAAAAATTGTTTTAGAAATTATATATTTTAAAAATTAAGTTCGAAATTATATTATAATATATTATAATAATATATTGTTATATAATCTTCATTTTTTAAACGATTAAAATACGTTATTCGCGCAGACTATTTTTACTTACACATATAATCGTACGCCTAGACGCTTTGAAAAATCGCACTCGCCGAGGATTGAACCCTACCTAAACTCTACCCAAACTAGTATGTCCTAACTGCGCGCTCTATCGACTTCGCTATCGAAGCAATTGGATCTCGGTGACAAAATCTCGGGTAAGAATTTTAAGGCAGGGTCGTACCAAGTCGTATGAGGAGCCTAAACCAACTTCAAACTAAAAGTTGTTAAACTCAACGTTAATATACCATTTTTATTTAGAAAAATTTAAAAACTGAATTTTATTTAATCTCAATAAAGGCTCGATACTTTTTTTTCTTAATATATTTCAAATATTAGAAAATATCTCTAAATAATGAACAATAAACAAAAATTCTCCATTATATGCGCAGTTTTCAATTTATCCAAATCTTTTATTGCATATAATACTCTTTTACTGAAATTTTAATGCAAAATAATGTTTCTTAAACAATAATTTAAAATGTGTGAAAAAGCGAAGTAAGTTTCACTTATTTAACAAGGCATTTAATACTTGTTGTTTTCAAATGTTTAAACGCTTAAAAACAACAATTAAAAATATGCAACAGATAATTTAACTTCACTTATTTTACAAGGGGCTCAATATTTTTTTCTTTAAAAATGTATTCCCCTTAAAAACTATCTAAAGCATATAAAAAATAAGGAACTTTTGAGTTAAAAAACGCTTTAATACCATCAATGACAAATAAATATTCTCTGATATTTAAAAACCTGGGTAAAACGCACAGTTTTCTATTTATTTAATGATTGTATAATACTTTTTAACTCCGTTTTTAATTTAAAATAACAATCTCTACAAAATAATTTAAAATTTGTAGAAAAAATTTATCGCTTGTTTAAATATTACCTATTTAAAAAAGTGCTGGATACTTTATTTTTCTTTCAAATATAAAATACTTAGAAATCAGAAGAAACAAGAATTTTGTAATCGGATGAAAAATATTTGTTTGCTTTCTCCTTGCATTCTCAATTATTTTATTTAAAAAATGTTTAATTGTTAATTTTTTAATTGTTATTTTATAAAATGAAATGCATTCTTGAGGGCATGTGATACTTACAGCTTCCATGGACTTTTGCCACAAAAATGAAAATCTTTAAAAACTGAATTCGGAGATGCTATAAAATATCATAACGGACGTCCCCGGACTCTTTTTTGAGGGATAATAACAAAAAAATTTATTGCGCTAAATAAAAATTTTATGCATATGCATTATTTTGAGGTTACGTCGTTTTTCATCTCTGCCTTTCCGAGAATCTTGAAATTATTTATGAAATAAACTTTTTTGATTGCCTGCAAACAAGGTTAGTTCCGGGAGATTACTCGGAGAAAAATGGAAGGCTTGTTTGGCCATAAAAATGTGCAGACAGATCATATTGCAGGGTCGACTATAGGACAGCTCTTGAATATGGCTGAGGCTGCTATCTTTAGAAGATAAAAACGAGAGGTCCAAATCGACAATCTCAGAAAGATGACTCGATTGTCTCAGACCGTCGTCTCGGTCACTTTAAGCTGGCTGACCCGATCATTGTGAAGGGTCGGTTTGGAAATCTCAGATGGTCGATCTGATTTTCTCAGACATTCGACTTCATCAACTGGATGTAGGATCACGAGTGCATTGACCCTGCCCCTGCCATCTGCCTTTGCATGAATCTCAGCAGTTGATGTCAGAACTGAAAAATAATGATTTAGTTTCAAATTAATGAGTACATTTCAAGTTTATCCTAAATCGACTAATGCTATAATTAACAGTGATTACTTAAATAATTATAATCTATTTCAAAATTACATTAACCTCAAAAAGAGTTTAATTAAATGTCTTAAATCTTACATTACTAATAGAAAATATTAACGTTACAATTACTTATTTAAAACAGGTACTTACAGAATAAGATATTTCCAATGAATCCTCAATAAATACACTTCACTTTGCACTGAAATAGTTAGTAAAAACCTTCTTTTTAACAGATATCACTATGCGGTCTACGATTTCGTTATGCTAATTGGAGCCAATTAGCGATACCCTTTAAATTTTCACGCGCATGATTGACGCGCAAAAATCAAGCGAAAGACCATACACAATGGCTTATCTGCTCCTTCTTGGATGGTCGAAATGAGTGAAAACAATATGTGCGTATTAACCATTCCGAAAAGGATACCTTAGTTATCCCTGATATTGAGTGTAATGCTCTTATAAAAGTCAGACTGGTGATAAAATAAGAGTCTTTTTAACCATGTCGAAAAAAATATGAAAGGACCGTCCGACCATGCAGACAGACTTGCTGGCTCTCTATATTTTGACCATATAACTTTGACCATCCATTTTTCTCCGTGTAGTTACTATGCTTATTTGTAAGCCCAAAGTTTTTGGTCAAAAATATTGTATAGTTTGGAAGTGACGCTCGGGTGAATTGTAAAACACATAACCTCGAAATATACACGCACGTTGTTAGCAATATCAAAAATTTTTTGATAAAAAAACCCAAATAAGTGTGTGTGGACGTCCGTTAGCATGTTGGCTATCATTTCCCAGATTTTGAAGGCAAAATATTTCTTATCCTAGGAAAAAAGCCGGGGGAATCTAACACTGAAAAAATCGATACTATTTCCTAAGCGCTATGCAAATTAATCACATTTTGCTAAATTAAAACTTTTTTTAATTAACTTACAAAAAAAGTGTATGGGGACGTTCGTTAGCATGTTCGCTATCATTTCCCAAATTTCTAAGACAAAATATCTATTATTTTAGAAAAAAAGCCGGGGAAATCTAAAACTGGTAAAATCGATCATTTTTTTAAGTATCACATGCCCTTAATAAACTTTTAAAAAATGTTATTGAATTCTTTTTTCTTAAATATTTTGCTTTAAAAAAGCATAACATTTTTGATTGAATACACAATTAATTTAGCGCGTCCTATGTTCAGAAAGTTCAAAAAGTGTAGAAAGTTCGTGAAAATATAAAGAGTTCTGGTACAGTCAATAAAAGTTTAAAAATCCCTTAAAATACATTTATTATGAAGACATCTATAAGTATACTGATAAAGAGGTAAATATTCAAGTTGGACTTGTAAAAAAAAAATAAAGATTCACAGAGCGACAATAAAGTTCGTTCGGTTCGTTTCGCAACTCTGAGCCAACTGACCCTTTTGCAGGGATTGCGGGTACAAGCGTTTGAAAATTGCAACACTGTCAGTGAAGATTCAATTTTGAAAGACATTGAAGTTAGAAAAATGGCAACACCGCTGCATAATGGTCAAGAGACAGATGCTAATTTTAAGATAATTCCAAATCTCAGAAGCTGCACTACAGCTATGTTGAAGGCGGTTACCTCGGAGGGTTCACTCAAACCATTTAAGCCTTCGTGCAAACTTTCCCTTCCTGAATCTTTATTGCCTAGATACCAAAGGGACATTTTATGGTTTTGGGAAAAACTTACTTTAAATTTTGAAACCTGGTTGAAGTCTAAGCTTGAACGACGGCAATTAACTCTACTCAGGGAGTTTGGTCAATCCAGTATCTATCGGTAGAATACATATTTTTGATAACGGACGTTTGGTGATGTTTGAACCAGCAACCTTAATGGAAACGACTCTAGTCACTCCATCATCTCCTGGATGAAGTTTGTTGATGCGACCCATTTTCCACTTTTGCGGTGGCAAATCATCGTCTCGAATGATAACCAGTGTCCCTGTTTGAATGTGGGACGCACTTGACTGTGCCCCTTTGTGACGCTGTTGGAGTTAACTCAGGTATTCCTTTTGCCATCGCTGCCAAAAGTGCTGTAACATAAACTGAATGTGCTGGTAGCGATCAAGTCGGGTTTGACAAATTTCTCGCAAATCGTGCTGTGGGATTGCTGCTAATGAGTCTCCCATAAGGAAATGACCAGGAGTTAATGGGATTATATCATTAGGTTCATTGGAAATTGGTGATAAGGGACGAGAATTCAAACATGCCTCGGCCTGTGTCAATAAAGTATACAATTCTTCGAATTTTAGTCGCGTTTCCCCTATTACAATTTTTAAGTGTTTTTTCGCAGACTTAACGGCGCTTTCCCAAAGACCACCAAAATTTGGGGCATGGGGAGGTATCATGTGCCAAGTAATTTGTACATTCGCTAAAAAATCTGTGACAGACTCCTGAAATTCGCAATTTCGCAAAAGTTCTCCTAATTCTTTCAATTCATTTCGAGCCCCCACAAAATTAGTTCCATTGTCCGAATGGATAATTTTACATTTTCCTCGACAAGAAACAAATCGATAGAGACAATTAAAAAACGCGTTCGTGCTCATTTCACGCGCTAATTCAATATGAACTGCCTTGGTAGCAAAACACATGAAAATACAAATATAGGCCTTACTAACTGATCGACTTCATGATTTTTCGACGACAAAAAATGGACCGGCATGATCAACTCCACACGTGAGAAATGGCCTATTCGGAGAGGCACGATCAGATGGCGAATTTCCCATAGTATATTCTGGACTCACTGGCTGTGCCCTAAAGCACTTCACACATTTTTTGATAAACTTTTTTACAATGGTTTTACATGATAAGGGCCAATATCGTGTCCTTAACGATGACATTACTGCTTGGCATCCTGCGTGCAATAATTTATTGTATTCATAAGCAATTATAAGTAGAGTAAGGGGATTACCTGGTGCTAGGATGATAGGATGTTTTTGTTCGAAAGCTATAGGCGCATTAATTAGGCGACCGCCCACTCTGAGCAATCCAGCTGTATCAATGAATGGATTCAATGCATACAGTCTGCCTCTGCTTGAAACCTGCTTAGACTCGGCATTGTCTTTAAGCTCAGCTTTAAAATCTCGTGCCTGAGCAAACTTCAAGAGACAATTCATTGCTCTTGATCGTTCTGTCGCACTTGGACAATCGACGATCATTGAACGTTCTACTTTCTTGGTAATAACAAATCGACGTTTTACATTCCTTTTTAAACGTGCAATAAACCTTAAATAATACGCAGTGATTCTAACAAGTTTGTTAAGAGATGAATAGCGTTCAAGTAAATTAAAATCATTCATCGACGTTACAATTAAAACATGCTCGCATTTTAGTTCTTCTAATACAGGTTCAGTGTCGACGTGATATGACATTTGAGGAGAGAGCCAATTTGCCGTTGGCTGCGAGAGCCATTCTGATCCTTTCCACCAAAGATCGTGATCTCGTAGCTTTTCTGCTTCAGTCCCACGCGAGATAACGTCAGCTGGATTCTCCTCAGAAATGACATGGTTCCAATTATTGATTTAAGTTCTTGGATTTCAATCGCCCGATTAGCGACGAATGTTTTCCAGCGGCTGGGCGGCGATTTAATCCAACACAGGGTTATTGTCGAATCCGACCAGAAATAATTTTTTTCAAATTTTAAATCCAGTGCGGAAGTTACTGTCTCTGTTAATTGTGAGAGAAGTAATGCAGCCTGGAGCTCAAGACGAGGTACCGAGATTTTTTTTAGTAGTGCCACTCTTGACTTTCCGCATAATAATCTGATGGTAATTTGACCTGATTCATGAATTGACCTGATATAAATACATGCATCATAAGCGGCTTCGGAAGCATCACAAAATCCATGCAATTCAATAGAAACAGGATTTTCTCATAAAACAAACCTGGGTACAGATATGATGTTCAATGCGTTGAGCTTAATGCGGAATTCAGTCCAAAGAGTTTGTAAATTTTGGGGAAGAGCTTCATCCTAACTAAGTTGTAATTCCCACAATTTTTGAAGAATAATCTTAGCACGAATAATAACTGGACTCACCAGGCCGAAGGTATCTTAAATTTTTGCGGTTGTGGATAAAATACTTCGTTTCGTTATTTGTTGTTTTTCCTGTTCTTTAACCAAATATTGAAGCTCATCCGCTTCCGGTTTCCAAAACAATCCTAAAGTCCTAGGATCCTTATCAGATTGAATCATTCTTTCTGACGTCGAATGATTTAAATCGCTGAAGACTCGTGGTTCATTGGAGGCCCATTTCCGAAGTTCCATTCATGATGCTGCAAGGAGCTTCGTAATTTCCTCTTTCAGCTGTCTTGCTTCCTCTACAGTAGAAGTTCCAGTGAGAAGGTTATCCACGTAGAAATCGCGAATGATGACTTCACTGGCCACAGGATAGCTCTCCTTGTTTTCCTCTCCAATTTGTCGCAAGGCTCGCGTGGCTAAGTACGGAGCTGGATCGGTCCCATATGTGACAGTTGTAAGGCCATAGTGGCAAATATGCAGAGATGGGTCTGCTCTTCATAAAATTCGCTGAAGGTCCTATTGATTTTTATTAATTTTTATTTGACGATACATCTGTGCAATGTCAGCAGATATAACGATGGGATGTTGTCGAAAACGCAGTACAATAGAAATGAGGTCATTTTGAACGACGGGACCAACCCGCTGCACTTGATTCAAAGAAAGTCCGGTAGAAGTTGGGAATGATCCATTGTAAACACCGCGTACCTTCGTCGTCGTACTTCCTTCCTTCAAGACAGCATGGTGAGATAGATAATTCACAACCTTGTCAGTTTTTATTTCTCTAGCTGGAATCAAAACCATATGTTCTTGATTCTCATAATCCTCCATAAATTCCGAATATGCTTTTTTCAATTCAGGCTGCTTACTCAATTTCCTTTCCAAAGCAAGCAGGCATTTGTGTGCCCTAGTGTAGGACTCACCGAGATCATTAACCTCATCCTTAAATGGTATAGTTACAATGAATCGTCCGTCCTTATCTCGTTCAGTTATCGACAGAAAGTGCTGTTCAAGATCGTCCAGTGGATTGAGCTCAGAAGACATCTTTTTTATAGAATGATTCTCGTTTTCCCAAAATATCCCAAATATCGGCTGATTGCTGCGAAGCTTGTACTGTTGTTCATTCACACACATGAGATTCCAAAACAATCCTCCCCCAATTAGGAAATCAACTGGTCGTGTTTCGGTAAATAAAGGATCAGCTAACAATAATTCTTTTGGAATTTCAAAATCATCTCTACGCATGACAATATTAGGCATGTTATCAGTGATTTCCGGGTAATTAAGCAATTAATTTCTTTAGAGAAATAATTATATTTAGAAACAATTGAAATATTTGTACAATATTTAGGTTCTTGAGACGATTTTAATACTCCCGAAACTACAGTCTCTGATTTTGACATAGGAAGATTAAGACGCTGGCAAAGTTCATATGTCATTAGATGAACTTGCGAACAAGAATCAGTTAATGCGCGGCATTCATGGTTGAAGATTTCGATGCCCAGGGGTTAAACAATTAAAACAACAATGCAATTTCCTAACTTCATCGATCCTAGATTCTACGGTAAGTGCCCTTAATTTTTCACAACTGTATAGTGTATGAGATTCCTGGCAGAAAGGGCATACTTTCTTAGTAGCTGCGTGAGAAGTGAGTCGCTGAGAAAACTTCGAATTTCCCGTTTTTGTGCATGGCTTCTTTTGATTATTTAGATTATCTGATTCTGGCTTTTCAGTAGCAACACGGTGCAAATATTTACAATGATTCTTTAGAAACGTAATCATGTCTTTAAACGTTATTTTATGCTCAATCAAATTGCTATTCTCACGCTTCGAAAGTAAACGTTTCTCCCATTCTCTTTTTGTCGCAAAATCTAATTTAGTGATTACCAAATGAACAACTAATGTATCCCAACACCCAGTTTCTTCTCCTAACGATTTCAATGCGTATAAATGATTGTTCGCATCATCAATTAGCTGTCTCAGAGCACTAAAAGTGACCTTTGTTATTACAGGTAAATCAAAAAGTGCTTTAACATGAAAATGTACAAGTGACCTAGAACCTTCGCATCGATCCAAAAGACCTTGCCATGCAAGAGTATAGTTTGCGTCTGAGACACCTAATGATTCAATCACAGGAGCAGCATCTCCTGTTAGCGCAGAATTTAAATAATGAAATTTTTGGATATTTGAAAGTCCTGAATGATCATCTACCATTGTCTTCTATGAATCACGAAGCTTTACCCACTCCTTATATGAACCGTCAAAGGTTGGCAATTTAAGACTGGGAAGATTAGAAATTAATGCATTTGCTGACAGGAGATTCGCAAGTTCGGTAATAGATGATGGTTGAGATTGCTGTTCATGAGGTGAAATAGTTACTCGGCCAGAAGTCGAGGTTGTCAAGTTACTTAAGCGAATTTGTTCAATAAATTCTGTAACACGCGAGACTATTTCAAAATAAGCATTTTCAAATTCGGAACGCTCTCGAGTTTCTAGATCCTCGTTTTCTGGCAGAGTTAACATTTCAATCTCTCTTTGTATTTGATCAAATTCATCATACACTGGTTCAAATTTAGCTAGCTGAATAGCCCATGTACCTAATCCCGACGCTTTATCGTACGCCTCGAACTGATTTTTAAATCTAGTTAGTTTTTACTTAAGTGGCGTTCGTTTTCTCTTCCACACATCTAAAGACATTTTTGCTGAATGATTTTTAAATTCAGGTCGAAATTAAAGGAAAAACCAAGGGTAGGATTAGAGGTTTGGAGACTCGCCAACCGAAGAGATGTCCTTCAGCTTCTCCGGATTCCTCGTTGTCCTTATTGTCCGGGAGGTCAAACCACAAAGTAAAATTGATATCCACAAAGTTCAGTTGAAATGTCCACGTTGTATTTATGTACAAAAGAGTTCACAAATTCTTAAGTGTTCGATTATTTTGAGTTATTTGTTAGAATCCGATAACAGAATACTCATTAATCGCACTTAAATCACCCACAGTTCACTCACAGTTCCGAAGAGTTCACTATCAAATTTATTTGATTTACACGTTCACAAAGTTCAAGTTCAAAACACAATTAACACGCGGAATTATTTATTTACGTAATTCTCGGTTATTCACTTGGGATTCGGATTCTATATCCGGCTCGAAGGACCAAATGATTAAATGCACAATTAATTTAGCGCGTTCTATGTTCAGAAAGTTCAGAAAGTTCAAAAAGTTTAGAAAGTTCGTGAAAATATAAAGAGTTCTGGTACAGTCAATAAAAGTTTAAAAATCCCTTAAAATACATTTATTATGAAGACATCTATAAGTACACTGATAAAGAGGTAAATATTTAAGTCGGACTTGTAAAAAAAAATAAAGATTCACAGAGCGACAATAAAGTTCGTTCGGTTCGTTTCGCAACTCTGAGCCAACTGACCCTTTTGCAGGGATTGCGGGTACAAGCGTTTGAAAATTGCAACACTGTCAGTGAAGATGGAATTTTGAAAGAAATTGAAGTTAGAAAAATGGCAATGCCGCTGCATAATGGTCGAGAGACAGATGATAATTTTAAGATAATTCTAAACCTAAGAAGCTGCACTAAAGCTATGTTGAAGGCGGTTATCTCGGAGGGTTCACTCAAACCATTTAAGCCTTCGTGCAAACTTTCCCTTCCTGAATCTTTATTGCCTAGATACCAAAGGGACACTTTATGTTTTTGGGCAGTATTTCGGTTATGCATAAAATAGAAATATAATTTTTTAAATATCACGGAAAAATTATAAAACGTCGGAACATTTTTTTTAATTATCAAGAAAATGTACTAATTGTATTTTTAAGCATTTTTTAAAGCTTATAACTTTGTTTTATGCTGCCATATATTTATTTTTTATTATTTACGTAATAAAAAAGAATTATGTAAGCATATGGGTGATTGCCAAAATGTTAAGCATTTGTAGTTCAAGACATTTTCTATGATTAATGAATTTTTTGACTGAAATACTTAATTCTGTTAATTTTATACAAAAAAACCTAAATCTATACTTAATTATTTAAAACAGCAGCATTATATGCGTGCTACAGTACGCGGGAAGCATTGCATTGCCATTTAATAACATAAACATATAAAACAAGATATTAACTATTTCAGATATCAAGTAAGAATATAAAAATAAAAATTACTTTAAAAATTTCTGCTTAATAAGGGAATTTTTTTTCAAGACAAAATTAATTTAAAGTTAAAAAATCTGTTGCCTAAAAGTTATTTAGTTTAAATTAAAATAACACATGATCATTTTATATTTTCAAAACCATTTTTTACTTATAACTTTCATGAATTTTGCCATTTTTGTGATTTTCAAACTGCTATTATCGAACACGAAAATTGTGTGTAAACAAAATACAACTATGTCTTCCAACTCTAATTTAGATTAAATAAGGTTCACATAATAACATTTTTAACCTTTTAAAAATCAATTTTAATCTAGCCGAATCCAAAAAAATAATATTTTTTATTGAATGAAGAATTCCTGTATTTAGCAGGAATATTTATTTTTATTTTCAAGTTTGGATGATTTTTTGTTACTTTGAACACTACACAAAAATAATTTCAGGGTGGCCGTTTTAATCGAGAAAAAAATTCCCAGTCATTTTTCGATTCAAAAAAATGTTTCACGGTTAAACAAATTCGAAATGGTTAAATTTTAAGTGGATTAATACATACAAATAATCAACAACAAAAAATAGATGCAGTACATTCATAACCTTTTAATAATTTTAGAAATTAAATGACTTTTGAGTCTTGCATGATTATTTCAAAATTACAAACATTTTTTTCAAATCTATTGAAAAATTTTAAATTCTTACCACCAAAAACTCACCGACGCAATAAACTAAAGTTAGTAGTTTATCAAAGTTGCAAACTCCTATCTACATTTGCACAAATAAAATTGATTATGTCCACCACTGTTTTAAATTTTATCAATATTATTGAATTTAAAAATAATTGTTAGCGGCGAAGAGAACCAACTTCATAACATGCCAACTTGTCGATTATTATATTTAATAAGATACTTGTACAGTAAGAGGTAAATTAATTTATACTAATATTTTGATTTTCATAGTATGTGTGCGATGTCTATTGTATCAAGTCTACAGTGCTTATGTTGAAAAAACTGATGTGTTTCTATCTTAATAACATGGGTATCTTCGAAGTAAATTTGAAATTCGTTTCAAATTAATAATTATTTCATGGAAAATATTCAAGCATTATTCTAAGAGAAATTATTTCTTCGCTGAATACATTCATTTTCTTGTCTTAAGAACATGGATATCGTTTCAATTAAAATAGTGGTAAAAATAAGTATATGAATTTACTTGGATCAAGAAACATTTTGTTAGAGTTTTAGTTACTTATCATGAGAATATAATAGTTTTTATTCAATATTTTATTAAACTTCATGCAAATGAGTATAATGGAACAAATTAACTCAATAATTTTTTGCTTAGAGTAAATATATTGTTGATTCAAATAGTTGTCCTGATTCTATTGTTTTCTTGATTCAAGAAAATTGGTCCCTTGTAAAAAGAAAATACTTGCTTCTTTCAAGTAGAATCAGCCAAGTAAATTAACCTACTTGATTTAATGCACATTTTTTTCAGTGTATGAATCTGAAGAATATTCTTTCATTATCTTTCAAAATTGTCAAAATATTTTTAATTTGTTCGAAAACCTGAGTGATTACATTCTGCATGTATATGATTTTAGTGGATGTATTCCGTTTGTTATTTGCTGTGAGGCCGATAAATGTTGAGCAAAATATAGATTTTTTAGATTTCGCAAAAACAATCTTGTTAAGAGTTTTGAAAGATTTGAGATTTCGAAAGAACCATCTTTTTAAGAATTTTGAAAAATTTGAAAACGATAAAAAAGTTTTCTTAGGAAATTTACAATTTTTTATTTTCACAGTTAATTTATAGAGAATATTTCAAAAGATTTCAAGATTTTTTAAGAAAATTATCAAATTTATCAACAAATAATTTTGAGCGAATATTCTACAACTTTTTAAAACATTTTAAAAAATTGTAAAAAATCTGGAAAAATTTAAGGTAATTTTTATAATTTTGCACAATTAAAAAAAAAAGGAATAATTCGAATTTACTAAAAACATATTTTTGAAACTTTAACAAGTAATTTTAATATTGAGAAGACTTTTAAGAAATAAAAGAAATTTCACATTTTTGAATATTTTTAAATAAAATTTTACATTTTTTTCACAATTTGTAAAGGGTTTAAGAAATAAAAATTTTTTGGGTCAAGATTCCGGGGAAAGTTTTTATTTTTTTTTAATTAAAAAAAATAATTTTTAAAGAAAATTTAAAAATAATTGAAAAAAATTAAAACATAAAAAATGCGTTGACTCAAGAATCCGGTAAAACAAAAGTATCAACACTTAAAAATTTCCGAGAAAAATAAATACTATAAAACAACCAGTTCACGGTCGTGAAACGTGGCCAAGTTGTGATTTATGGCGTACATTCTGGAAGCTGGTGTCATTTTTAGTTGACGGTTGCTGACAGTAGGACCACGCAGTGGTTGTTTGGTCTTTTTTTAATTTTTATATACATTATTTCCTAAATTCATATAATTCGATATATTTTTTTAATATATTTTAGACAATTTCAAATGATTAAATTAGAACAGACCGCAAAGTGTGATTTTGTTTTAATTCGCCCAATTTGTTAAAATGATATTGGTAGGGCGAATGGGAATCTTCGATTCTTTCAGATTCTTAACACCTCCAGTTCGCAAAAGCGGCGGAGAGTTTCCGAGGAATGTATTTCCCCGCCAAACAAATGCAATATAAATAGATGAGTAGCTCTTAAAAATTGCTTTCTTGAAAACATATTATATAATCTAATTAAATAGTATTTAGTTGAACTTTAATTAAATAAATAAATTGAATAAAATAAATTAAATAAAAAAATATCTAATTTTCTTTTAACTTTTAATACTTTTCACATTTCCTAATTTAGTATATGTACTAATAACTAAGTTATTAGATTCAGCCTTTAAAAATAGGGGGAAAAAACTTCTAAAAAATCTGGGCTATTAATTTCAGCTCCAGTTTAGAGTTAAAAAATGATGTTTTTTTTTGCAATTACAATCTTTTTAATACAAAATACAAATTTGGAATAACTATTAGCTTGTTACAAAGGTGAAACCACATTTCAAGTTTTGACAAGAAGGAATCACCGCTTATCTGTTTCTTTTTGAAGTTATATAAATATAATTTTCGTAAGATTCCGGAGATATTTCAAAAACATTTTTGAAAATTTCACATATGCCGAAAAAAATGCAGAAAATTTTTATGCATTTTTTTATTTTGCAAGAAACACAAAATATAAGGAAAAATTAGAGTCATCTTAAAATATATTTAGGACTTTCCGAAGATTTGATGAAATAATTTTTCGAAAAACTATTCCTATTTTTAAATATTGTTAATCTCTTCAAAAATTCTGAAATTCCTAAATAATTTTTGCAATAAAAAATTACATTTTTACAATGACCTGCAAAACTTAGAGATTTGTAGAAACTTCCAGAGGAATCTTATCAAAAAAACTTCATCCTTTCAAAATTCTTAAATAGCTTCTAACATTTTTTTCGAAATACTCAACATTTTATAAAAATTTTAAAAATTGTTTTAAAAATGTATAGAAAAGTTTAAATTGTCTAAAAAATTTCAAATTTGAAATTACTTTAAAACCTTTACAAAACTCGTACACCTTCGAAATATCTTTTGAAATCATTCAGTTTTCCTAAAAAATCTTTTAATTGTCCTAAAATCTTTTAGATTTTCTTTCGTGTTTTTAAAATCAAAACACAATTATTTAAAAGATTAAGATATTCTAAGTTTTTTTCGCGTTATGTATTTCATTTTTCTTACCTCTTTCAAAGCTTGAAAAAGTTTACAAATTGTATACTACGATAGAAAAATTTTAGGAACAGAGTTATTTCCTATAATATTAGAAAACCCATTTGCAATTAAAATTTTCTTTTGAATCAATAATGCGTAGAAACAGTTGGAAAACATTTGATCATGAAATGAAATTACTTAATTGAAAATTTCCATTTACAAAATTGATGTTGCGGAAACTCGTAATATTTATTAATAGACTTAATTACAGACGGTTTACTTAAACAGTGTTTTTTTTTAGTGACTCGCAAAATTCTTAGAAATTGAAAAAATCAACTGCAAGAATAAAAAAAGAACGTATATATCTTATTTTTTTCATATCTAACTTTGTCTATTGAATCATTAATATCCAGGAGCGAACTGGGCCTATTACACCTATTAATAACAATTAATATGCATAAATATATTAAACTTTATGCATATTCTAAAACAAATCTCATATTAAGTTAACGCAAACAATAAAAAATTTCTTGGAACATTTTTAAACACTCTCAAATATTGCAATTCCTTCAAAATATTTTGACACACCTTAAACTTTTTTTAAAGATTTTCAAAGTACTTTTGAATTTTTTTAAATAACCATGCTCAAATTTTTTTAATTCTCTAAAATTTATTAAAATAATAAAAATAAGTTGAACAATTTCTTGACATCTTTTAAAACATCCTCAAATATTTAAAATGTTTAAAAATCTTTCGAAATTTTGTAAAGCTTCAGAATGAAATTTAAAAAAAGAAAAAAGTTCCAAAACGTTAAATATTGAAATGCTTGTAGATTAGAGTTTTGAAAATGGGATCATTAAAACTTCAAAGATTTGGAAATCTAATTTTCAAACATTTTCAACTATATCATAATCATGAATTAATTGAAAGCGTTCAAAATTTAAACGTACGTTTTTCAATTGGGCAATCTCTAAATGAAATTATTTCAGTCTGAAATTTAGAAAACAGAAAAATTTCAAAAAGTTAAAAACTCTTATGTTTGTATATATATATATATATATATTTTTTTTTTTTGAAAACATACTTTTAAATTTTCAACGTTTTCAATTTATTTATGATTAATAATTTTTTGTAAATAAAATTCTAAGTTCACAATTCAAATTTTGAAGACTTGAATTCCATCAAGTGGAAAATTACTTATATTTCATAGTTGAAAATAAGATTTCGAAAGTTTTGAATTTGTATTGATTCCATTTTCAAAACTCTAACCTACAAAATTACAATATTTAACGTTTTGAAATTTTTTTTTCTAAATTTCAATCTGAATCTTTTAAAATTTTCAAGAGATTTCAAAAGATTTTTAAGGACTTTAAATATTTGAGGATGATTTAAAAGATGTCAAGGAAATTTAAATTTATTTTTATAATTTAAAGGAGTTTCAAATAATTTAAACAATTTTAGCAGAGTTATTTAAAACAATTTCAAAGTATGGTAAAAATCTTGAATCGGTGTCAAGGTGTTTCAAAAGATTTTGAAGGTTTTGAAATACTTGAGAGTATTATAAAAGGTTCCAAGGAATTTTCATTTGATTACAGTAATTTAATATGAGATTTAAAAGGATTTGAAATATTTCATGGTATTTTTTTAAATATCAAGGAATTTTCAAGAGCTTTAAAAAATTTAAAAAGATTTCAACAGATTGTCAGTATTTGAGGATGTTTTAAAAGATGTCAAGGAATTTTCATCTTATTTTTATAATTTTTAGGAATTTCAAAGAATTTAAACAATTACAGCAGGGTTGTTAAAAAAAACCCCAAAGTACCTTATAAATCTTGAAAAAATGTCAAGGTGTTTCAAAATATTTTGAAGGTTTCGAAATACTTGAGAGTATTTTAAAAGATACCAAGGAATTCTCAACTGATTACAGTAATTGAATATGAGATTTCAAAGGATTTGATATATCTGAGGATATTTTAATAGATTCCAAGGAATTTTCAAGAGAATTGCAAAATTTCAATAGATTTCAAAGGATTTTAAATATTTTAGGATGTTTTATCCAAACATTTTCAATTAATTTCAATAATTTAAAGCAATTCTAAAGAATTTTAATTATCTTCAACTTTTCAGGTTGAAATTGGAACTGCTTTGTTAAAAATGTAGTATACAATTCAGCCTTTTGGATAAAAATTGAAATTTTTGTTTAAAAATTTAGCTATTTTGTTGAAAACAATTTCAAACATTTTTTAAAATTTTTGTATTTTATTCAAAATCTTTAACATAAATAATGTATATAATAGTAATAATATCCATATTATATACACCTGAAAAACATAACCTCAAAATCGACTCATGCATGAAATTAAGAATAACGCGAAACATCAAAATCGCCAATTTCTTTAATTTATTTCTAATGGGGATCGAGATATAAATAGAAGACCACCGAAGTCTTTAAAAACTTTAAATTGGCAACAAAGATATCTTTGTGGTAACCATGGATATAGGAAACATGGGATTAGGCATGCCATCCTAACTTGGCCGAGCGGGTTTGAATCCACGGGAGGGGAGAGAATTCCATGATTGGGGAGAACCGCCATCTTACGATGTGCCATTTGATTATGCGCACGAGCATTTTTGCCGACAAACTGTGCATGAGAATATAAACATGTGGGCGCTGCCATGTTTGTCACGGGACATCAAAAGGTGGCGGAACTCTCCCCTCATTGCATCACCCCCGCAATGGCATGCCTAGTCCCTTGTTTCCTATGTCCATGGTGGTAACCATGGACATAGGAAACACGGGACTAGGCATGCCATCCTAACTTGGCGAGCGGGGTTGAATCGACAGGAGGGTGGAGAATTCCATGAGTGGGGAGAGCCGCCATCTTACGATGTGCTATTTGATTATGCGCACGAGCATTTTTGCCGGCAAACTGTGCATGAAAATATAAACATGTGGGCGCTGCCATGTTTGTCACGGGACATC
>NC_046662.1:115205624-115213381 GCF_010883055.1 Belonocnema kinseyi | reverse complement strand
GCATCACCCCCGCAATGGCATCCATAGTCCCTTATTTCCTATGTCCATGGCGGTAACTAATTGAGCAGAAACTTAATTGGTAAATCATTTCAGAAGTTGCTAATTTTCGCCATTTACGACGCGCAACTTGTGCCTTCAAAGTAACTCTTAGGTAATCCGCCAAGAGGGCGCAGTTATCAGCGCATGTTTTTCAAATTCTCTTATTCCATTATCTGGACAATTTCGCACCTCTTCTCTGCATCTACTTCCTTTTTGTATACCGTCTCATTCCTTCGTTTATCCGATATACCTTCCTAAAATACTTCCCCGCCCACTCTCTGATAGAAATTTTCCAGAACCCTAATAAAACTATTCATTTCTGAAACACAAAATGTGAAACATAATAAAGTAAAGTTTAAGCCTGAAAATATTTCTATAGAAAATCTTCACATAAAGAAACGGCAATAAAAACTAGCATTTTGAATCTATTTTTCGAAACGCTAAAATCAAAACTTCTCGCAGATTACAGAAAAAAATAAACGGCGGGTAATCTATGGTACTCACTTTAAAATGATATTAATACCCATTTTCGCAAATGAGTTTCTCCGCACATAGTTTCGTCAAATAGATTTGAAAGGAAAGCAGAAAAGTGTTCTGCTTGCTCGAACGTAGACAGTCAATATTTAAAAGTTAACAAATTTTATGTCGTACTATAGTACCCTAATTTTTCCCTTTAAGGAGTACCTCACTTTCTGTTCAGACAAGAAAACCACCGCTTCTGTCAAATCCTGGCTACGCCACTGGAGTAGGCGACAATGTAGTAGTAGATACTGTTGGATGGATAAATGTCAGTTCAGGTAATTCAGGAGTTACTGAAACTGCTTCAACAATCGCTAATAATAAGTCGTTCTGTTATTATCTTTGAAAAGTAACCACTTATCTTGGAATTTGACTTTTTTTACATGCTGAGTGTAGAATTCTAATTTTTCATAAATAACTGCAACATGATAATAGAAAACAATTAAAGTCACAAAAATGACAAAAAATTCAATATTATAATAAATATGTCATTCTTAAAAACTAAAAATCTTATCTTTATATTGACTAACCAGGCAAATAAAGAAAAAATCCACGAAAAGTCGACTTAGAAAAATCTTTGATCTAAAATGCTGAAACATTACTGCAAAAATAATATCTTTTAAATAATACATTAATAATTTTTGAATATTAAGAATGGCTTGAATAATTATTTTTTTCGGATAAACTTCCGAAAAGGGTCTATGCCCGATTTCCTTTAAATTGCGTATCACAGTCACAGGGTGCCTTTCCGCCCCCCATAAGGCGTTATAAAAGGGGTGGGTGTGTCATCTTACATTACTTCTGTAACCAGTCACAGGGTGCCTTCCAGCCCCTCCTCAGGCGTTGGAAAAAAACAGAGGTGAGACAATCATTATTCGACTTTCTGGGAAACTATCATTCATATAAAAAAAATGCTTGCAACAAAAAATGTGTATTTCGAGGAGATCTACAACTTTTATTTGAAACATTTTTTTTAATATTGCATATTAGCTAAGATAAACTTAAAAACCATGGGCAGGGGTGTGATCTCACATTATTTCCATGACCAATCACAGGGGTGCCATCCCGCGCCCACGGGGCGTTGGAAAAGGGGCAGGGGTGTGATCTTACATTATGTCTATGACTAGTGACAGGGGTGCCTTCCCGCCCCCACGGGGCGTTGGAAAAGGGGCAGGGGTGTGATCTTACATTATTTCTGTGACCAGTAACAGTGTGCCTTTCTGCCCCCCATAAGGCGTTGGAAAAGAGGTAGGTTTGTGCTCTTACATTAGTTCTATGACGAGTCACAGAGTGACTTCCCGCTCCTCCTCAGGCTTGCAACAAAAAATGTGTATTTCGATGAGACCTACAACTTTTATTGAAATAATTTTTTCAATGTTACATATTAGCTGAGATAAACTTAAAAAACCATGGCCAGGGGTGTGATCTTACATTATTTCTATGACCAGTCACAGGGGTGCCTTCCCGCCCCCGCGGGGCGTTGGAAAAGGGGCAGGGATAATCAAATCTAAAAAAAATATATGGTCTTCAAAATAATCCAACCTTCTCGCGGTGAAGAGCGTGAGTAGGCAATAAGCCGAAACTAATGGATTTACCACTGATTTTCTGGAAACTATCATTTCTATAAAAAAATGCTTGCAACAAAAAATATGTATTTCGATGAGATCTACAACTTTTATTTGAAACATTTTTTTCAATGTTGCATATTATCTGAGTTGAACTTCAAAAACCATGATTTTTACGGTTTTATGATGATTTCACCATGAAAATCAAATTTGCGCAAATTTTCACTATCATATTCGTAATCAAAGCGTCAAAATACATAAGTATACGAAGTGAAAAGAAAATCGGGCACATCCGCTTTTAGGAAGTACACCAATTTTTTCTTTAACATTACAGCTTTTTGCCTCTCTATCATAGAATTTTGACTAAAATTGTTTAAAAAAAGGAAAGCGTAAAGATGATCAAAGCGCCCAAATAAAAGTCTATCAAATATGCCATAATAACAGTACTAATACTTATAATTACAAAAATGAACTAAGGCAACGTTAATTTTAAAAAAAACAAATAGCACAATGGTAACGATCAGGTTAGATAAGAAATAAGCCTAATAAGTGAACCTAATAAGAAATAACACCTCTATTCCTACAGGCGACTTCATTTTAGAAGAAATATCAGCAGAAATAAAAGCTACATTTCCACAAAGCCGTATAATTAAGAGAAGCGTATATATTGCAAATATTTAATGTGAGAAAGATTGCACTCATGCAATCAACTTACCTATACTTGAAATGGGTAGTATTTTTTTCGCTCCCGAGTTTCACATATAGGCACCGGCTCAGGGGAGCGAACGTCCCCTTCCACTGCACGGACTACGAATCTATTCTCTTCTATTACGCCCTCTCAAGCAATGTCTAACCCTACTTTCCCTCACCCTTCCTAGTTCAGTAATATCTGAAATTGTATTGGAAATAGATTTGTATGCTTTTTCCGTAATCCACGTATCAATACTATACAATACAGTGTCTCTCTAAAGAAATGGGCGGCGGAGAGAAAGACTGGACATTGGTGGACTTACTGACGTAGCCCGTGCCGTGGAAGGGGAAGTCCGTTCTCTTCAGCCGGTGGCTGCCTGTGAAGGTCGGGAGCGAAAAGTCAATCTCCCCTTGAAATCACTCGATTAAAACAAATAAATGCCACGTGCCAGACCCTTCCACGGAGAATAACATATGCAATTATGGATATATGTAAAAAGGAATGTTAGGTCCGTTATCGATTCAATCAAACGATGCACCTGTAGTAGCGATGATAAGTTTCATGAAACTTTGGCCCGATGAAAAGACTTATGAAAAATTCGGGAATGGTGAAACATTTCAATGTTTCAAATATGGCAACGCATGCGCAAAATATTTGTTCTCCCCCTTCCCCAAATGTTTCCTGAAACATATGAAACTTTCACCAGGAAATGTTTCAATAAAGGAAATAGAGGGAAATTTTCCAAAATAGAAGAAATAAAAAACCATTTTCAAAATAGAGGAAATAAGGGATCGGCTGTGATCCCTGAAATAATTAACTGACTGTGCGGTGGCGTTTGGAACTAATTGAACCGCTGGCGATCAAAAGAGGATACGCCAGACAGGCCGTCGTTTTGGTTGGCCTCTGGGTCATATTTTTTCTCAGGTCAAATTTTTTTTTAATAACATATACCATTAGGGAATTTCATTGCGCATATTTTTAGTCCTACAAGTAAATGTTATAATTGATTAGTTTTCGAAATAATCAAGAAAATTTTACTTTTTTCTGCAATCGCAAAATACGAATTTTTTGTGTTCAACTCGCCATAAGTTCTAAAATAATAGGGATTTTGTAATAGAAACTTCAGAAAATATGCACCACCATATAAAGAAACTAACGGTATGTATAGAATTTCAGAGAATTTTCACTAAAAATTTGTAACGATTTTTCTTCTTCTCGTGGCGCAAATTAGATATTGAATGTGTCAAACACTTCGGGAGTAGAACGGATTTTCAGAAAATTCAAATTAACGATCATCTAAACTTATTTTAGAATTCAATGAAGTTTTTTGGAAAATATCAGGCAATTATGTTTTATAGTTTTATAGTCACAATTGATTTAAGATCTCAGCGAGGTCCCGTACGCGTGCTAGATCGTCCTGCAATATCAACGTCTGCATAACAGTGGACGATTGAAAGATCAAGCCGGCCACCGAAACGCGTACGGGATAGCGCTGAGATCTTAAATCAATTGTGCATTTAAAACTATAAAAACTAATTGTCTGATATTTTCCATAAAACTTCCTTGAATCCCAAAAAAAGTTTAGGTGACCGTTAATTTTTATTTTCCGAAAATTCGTCCGACTCCCGAAGCGTTTGAAACTTCCAATATCTAATTTACGTCCGGACACTGAAAAAACTATTTGGTTGGGACAACTAACAAAGTAGTAGGCCCAACTATTTTAGGTTCTAATTTAAGCCGCTACTATTAAAGTGGTTGAGACTACAACTTTTATTCGCAAGATTGGTAGTAGTTGTCCTTACTACTTTATTTGTTCTTGCTACAACTTTCGATGGTTGGTACTACTTTCAGGTAGGTGTGTTTACTGCTTTAAATAGTAAGCAATACTACTTCAATTAGTAAGTCTTACTATTAAATTAGCTATTTTACAAATAAATTAGTTGATCTTACTACTTTAGGTAGTCATCCTTACTATTATATAATCCTATACAATATTACTATTTAATTTTATATTTTCTTACTATTCATATAATTATATTCATCCCACTAGAAAGCTGAATTGTCACGATGATGTATTTATACAAATTAGGGTACCTTTTTACGGAGGCCTGTTTTGAAGTATACGTTGAATTTATTTGACACATCGAGTTCGCATCTAGGTTATCAATCAATCAAATTTGCCATAATCCAACAAAGTAACTAGAAATAAATCCTATGAAAAATATTCATTCCACGATTATTATAAAACAGGCCTTCGTGAAAAGGTGCCCTAGGCGTAGGCCGTAGAGGACGCCCTAAGGTTCTATACGATGCTCTCCAATATTTTCCACGTGTTTACACTTTATACGTAAAGGTTCAGATTAAAATAGCGATCATCGAAAACATGACGCGATATTTCTATGCAAATGTTGGCAGCACTGCTCAGATTTCAATTCTACCAATATCGCCAAGGGGGAAAACTTGTAATCTTTAGTATTTTATTTCTTGAAAAATAAATTCCTAGTAAATGCAACTAATTTATTTGTTGTGACTACAATTACTATCCTTACTAATATAACATTCATAGGAGGACTAACGGCGACTTGTTGCCGTACAAAACTGGTTAGTTACTGTTACCATCGAATTAGTTGTTGTAGCTTATACCAACTCTACTAATAAGGAGCTTCTTGTCGCAACTAACTATTTTTTCCAGTGAAGAAGAGTAAAAATCGTTACAAATTTCTAGTAACAATTCTGTGAAATTCTATAAATACCGTTAGTTTCTTTATATGTTGGTGCATATTTTCTGAAATTTCTATTACGAAATTCCTATTATTTTAGAACTTATGGCGAGTTGAATATAAAAAATTCGTATTTTGCGATTGCAGAAAAAAGTCAAATTTTCTTGATTATTTCAAAAACTAATAAAGTTATCACATTCACTTATAGGACTAAAAATATGGTATATGTTATTTAAAAAAAAAAATTTACCTGAAAAAAATGACCCAGAGGCCAACTAAAACGACCGCGTGTCTGGCGTCTTTTAATCGCCAGCGGTTCAATTAGTTCCAAACGTCACCGCACAGTCAGTTAATTATTTCAGGGATCACAGTCGGTTCCCTATTCCCTCTATTTTGAAAATGGTTTTTTATTTCTTTCATTTTGTAAAATTTTCCTCTATTTCCTTTATTGAAACATTTCATGGTCGAAGTTTCATATATTTCAGGAAACATTAGGGGAATGGGGAGAAAAAATATTTTGCGCATGCGCTGCAATATTTGAAACATTGAAATGTTTCACGATACCCCGAATTTTTAATGAAACTTTTCATCAGACCAAAGTTTCATGAAACTTATCATCGCTATTACAGGTGCATCGTTTGGTTGAATC
Organism: Belonocnema kinseyi; assembly: GCF_010883055.1. Classification (NCBI taxonomy): domain Eukaryota; kingdom Metazoa; phylum Arthropoda; class Insecta; order Hymenoptera; family Cynipidae; genus Belonocnema; species Belonocnema kinseyi. Next base: position 115,207,198 of record NC_046662.1, on the reverse strand, counting down.
GATAACGGACCTAACATTCCTTTTTCACATATATTCATAATTGCATATATTGATTATCGGAAACGTGGAACGGACTGGCACGTGGCATTTATTTGCTTTAATCGAACGTTAGTTGAACTATCTGTAATAATTTACAATTTGAAGGAAGTATGTGCTTCTTGTTGTCTTCGTACAAATTGCGATATTAGAAGTCAGTTTTTTAAATGGGAAAGCAAGTGCGAGAGACCAGCATGGTGCCGTTTTTTCAGGGGATTGGCCTCGGTTTTCCTCAACACAAGGAAAGGGTTTGAAGGCCAGAGTGAGGCTCGGTGACACAAGTAGGGTAGGTCGGGCGGAGGAAAACCGAGGACAATCCCCTGAAAAAACGGCACCACGCTGGGCTCTCGCACTTGCTTTCCTATACAAAAAATTGACTTCAAATGTCGCAATTTATACAAAGACAACAAGAAGCACATACTTCCTTCAAATTGTAAATTATTACAGATAGTTCAACTAACTACCTACAATTTAAATCACTTCATTATCTTCATTAGAACTGATGATAGTGCGCTCGCATATTTACTCACAAAAAACGAACAATTATTTATATTTTGTAAATTTTTCGACGGCAATCTGTTCAGAAATGTGTAATGTACCACCATGAATTTTTTCAGATTTTTCCTATTACTTTTTCTATAAAAAACTATGCTTCAAAGTTCACTGTTTTTAAAAGCTATCAAATTTCCTCACTTTGCATCGTATTTTCAGATCTGTAAGCTACAAATAATTTTTTGGAATATTACTTTTCGGCTCATTAACGTACAAAATTTGCACATTTAAAATGATACCTCTTTCATTAACCTACCATTTTTTCTTCGCATACTTATTCAACGTCAAAGCCAGAGGACTCGAATTTTCTCGTAAAAAACAAGATCAAAAATAAAAAAATTATAAAAGCAGGGAAATAAGAATTAGCAAGATTCAATTTTTATGCATAGTATGAATTGCAATGATATATATTTATTGAAATGATACATTTTTCAGCGCAGGTTAGAATAAAGTTTATAGTAAAATAAGAAACAAATATAAAAATAATCATGATAAATACAATTTGCTCTTTATTTTTTAATCTGTTATTAAACAAATTCAGGCAGAGTTACGTAAACAATGTATTATATTAGAAATAAAAGTGTTGTGTATAATGTAGAAAAGTTGGCATGTTGGATAAAATCGAATGTCTGTGTACGAATGCGGGAGAAATGCAAAGATCAAGCGCGGAGTGCGATTGCTATCAGTCGTGTTCCGTAGGTGTGCTCAAATTCTCGAGCTAAGGTCTTTTAACAAAAGAGAATTCACACTCATACAATTACAGTGGTGGATGTTTTGAGTCTTAATTTTGAAAGGTTTGCGCAAGAATGTGCGGAAATATAAAAACCGAGCGCGTAGTGCGAGGTAAATACATCATCGAGCGCCAAGCGCGAGAACCAACAGTTGCGCGCCCTAGGCGCGCTCAAACTCGCGAAGGAAGGGATCTACAAAACTTTTACAGCATTCAAAGACTGTCAAACACATCCAAAATTTACATACATTAAAAT
>NC_046662.1:115200421-115205524 GCF_010883055.1 Belonocnema kinseyi | reverse complement strand
GTTTACGTCGATACTGGTATTTTGATTCCTGCAAAAGCGAGATGCTGTGCTTCTCATTTGGTTGATAATGGTTTTCTTAAGAAAGAAGCTGTTGCGTCTATACAAGCCACCTCTGATTTTATTCACATGAACGCTGAGTCGATTTCTAAGCTTCTGTATGTTTTGCGTGAGGAGGCAAGAAAAACAGGGTTGAATTTTGATGATCCATCTGCGCTTGAGGATAAAAATTATTATAGGCTCACCGGTTTGACGAAAAATCAATGTAGTGACGTTGCACAGTACTTGTCAATTGAAGTGCGTTCGACAAAAGGTCGTTCTGTGCGTTTGTGCCTTGCATTATTTTTGATCAAGTTGCGCACAAGTCTTTCCAATGCGATTTTATCAACTATTTTTGGCATAGAAAACGAAGAGTTGGCAGAGGAATTACGGCAGGAAGGAAAGATCTGATGTCCTCCTTTGTACCTCATCATCTTAATATAGGTCACATATCACCCGAGACAGTCATTAAGGACCATACTTCATCAACGGCAAAAACGCTATTCGCAAATGGAGAAGATGTATGTATGATCCTTGTAGCTGATGGTACATACATGTTTATCCAAAAGAGTAGCAATTACTCTTTTCAAAGGCGGACTTATTCTATGCATAAAGGAAGGAATCTGGTCAAGCCCATGATGTTAGTAACGACGACAGGATACATAGTGGAGAGCCTTAAGTGATGTTTTTCCAAATAGTCAAATTCCGTACATCGGTGATTACGTCTGTGCCTTTGTAATGCTTTCCGACCTCCTAGAATTCATGATAATTCCGATGATCATTAGATCGCTGAACGAATGTTGCGATTGGCTTCGCAGCCTAATCGCCTGCAAGAGCGAACAGAAAAGGAAAACTGGGCAAAAAGGAGGGCATCGTGGCTTCCTATAACGCAAGAGATACTACCTGATTTTCCTAGGTTAACTCTTGATGAATTGCGATACATCACACTCGGAGTATATCAGTCTCGGCATACATCTTCTAAAGTGTATAACTTATGTATAGAAACTAATCCTGGACCAAATCCGATAAGTGGTTGGTACTGTCAGTGCAAAAGTGGTGCAAGAGTGGTAGGATGTTGCGCTCACATTGCCAGTGTTCTGTGGTATCTTGGTTACTCTAGATATAACCAAAACACTCACAGACCTTCACGTGAATTCGAAAGTCACGTGAATGGTGCATCGTGTTGGTCGGTAAATGAAGGAGAAGCAGCATCATCTTCAGATGACCAAACCAATTCTGACGAATAAGGCTGTTGCAGAATGCCTAGCCTCTAATCGACCATAAGTTCTGATTGACTGTAAACTAATATACCTTTTCTTAGAAAAATGTCTCCAAGATTATTTCGATTATTTTATAGAAATTATTGCTAATAAATCTGATAAAGTAGGACATTTTTACTCCTTTCATGATCACAAACCTAATAAAGTATAAAAATGAGCCCTATTTTGAAGGCTAAGTACCTCGAGAAAAATGATGGCTTTAATATATGTTGTAACGCATATACGTGCGCAGTTTTTGGGCAAGTATGATCTTGCGTGAGCAATACTAACAATATGAAACTTAGCATGATTTGAATGAAAGTGCGAAAATCCACGTAAAATACGAACATAAAAATGACTATATCTTGAAATCAGATCACTCTCAGGAAAAATCCTTTTAAGTGGTTATGAGACCTAGTTAGATGAATAAAATAAAACATGTTTGAGGCCAATCTGTAGATGGCCCAAAAACCGGCCTTATTGACCCTCCTCCTTTAAAAATGTTCAAAATTCAGAATTTTGTTCCATTTCGAAAATTTCCAGCACTAATTTCTAATTTATTAACATTTTAAAATTCCCGGTTCCAAGTCAGAATTATTATTATTCTGCATAAATTCCAGTTCCAACTATAAACTTGTAAACGATTGAAAATTCCCTCTTTAAATAAAATGTTAAGTTATTTTTATTTTACATAGTTCAAAAATTCTTTAAATGCCTGGAATTTTTATTTCAACATCTTGAAACATCTACATGTTGAATTTTGGTACGAATAGCAAGATTTTGTCGGTACATGCAGACAATTTGTTTGAATTATTTGAACTCAATTAAAATTTTTAATTAACTTTGAATTTTTTGTCTTAATTGAAAAATTTCAAATCGCATAGTTTAAAAATGGAATATCTTAGACTGAAATTATCTTTGAAGCTTAATAAAAGCCTTTGATTATAAATATATTATTTTGAAGTTATTTTTAAATTAAAAATAGTTTATAAAGTTTTAATAGGGCGTTTACTTTTTTTTCAGACTTGCCAATGAAAATAGTTGAATTTTTAATGTTTTTTTAATCTTGAATTAAAAAAAATTTTTTAATCGTAAAGTACAATTCAATTTTAAAAACCATTAATTAATTTAAAGTTGATCAAATATCAATGCTTTTTATAAAAAATCTTCGATTTTAAAGGCTTCCAATTTTTGATTGTTTATCCCGCTAATTATTCATTTATACTGTACAGGTGGAACTATTTAAAGAAAAAATGTATTACATGGACTTTGTAACTTTATAACTCTTTATAACTCTTTTATAACTCAGTAATTAAAACAAATTATTTTTACACTCTTATCATTTAGATGGAGTGTCTCAGATTTGTTATTAATTTTATTTAAAATAATTGAAAAACATAATGTTTTTCAAGTAAAATCATCCCTTGGTCAAAAAATAATTTTCGTGAAAAAATATTTTACAATTATTTAAACAATGTATTTAATTTGTTATGCAAAGTCTCGCTTTTAGCAAGTTGTATAGCTGGCAGCCTTTACCCAGATTCTTTTCAAGAGCCCATCCAGTTTTCAGCAAAGATTTTTTACTCTTTTATACATTTTTTGTTCTTTCATCGGTTTTTTGACTAATTTCTCACAGTATAAAAAAAGGTTTTCGTCGAGGAATAGTGGTTTGGATTCGAGATTCATCATTGTTTCTCGAGTTGAACACGTTACTTGTGCTTTCATTAATTTTGCCACCTGAAATTGTTCTTTTGCCGTATTAATTTTTTTCATCTGAAGTTGTTATTTCGATCTTTCTTTGCATTTGTCGACTTTCAGGTTGGTTTTAACAACCTTCTTGCTTTTGTATAAACAGTGTATGAGATTAGATCATCTGATTTTGTTCCTCAGACCCCGATCTTCTCTCGTTCTTTCTTTGGTCTTTTAACCGATTCCTTACAGTAAAGGGAAAGATTTTTGTTGAGGAATAGTAGTTTGGAAGCAAGATTCGTCATTGTTTCGAGTTGAAAATGTTACTTGTGCTTTCCTTCCCTGAAAAAAAGGATTACTGCACTGAAATTTTGTTGGGTGATCTGCTCGCCCACGTAGTAGAGCTGGAACACCAAATGCGTTGCGCGCTGCTCACCTGCAACTTGGTACACATCCTCTCTCACATTGGGCACGCTCTGTTCCCACATTGGAACAGCTGTAATCCCAACAGTATTGGTACAGTAACGCTCACTTCAGGCGGGAGCACGGAATCCCCACGCCGAGTTTCGCGCGGAGTTATACAGTTATAGTTTATACTCGTAGGGCAATTTAATTCTCTTTTATGGGACTGCTGCGTTCCCAACACACGGGATAGGATCTGCTTGCACGTTTGGTACTGTAGCTTACTTAAAAGTGGTCTGGCCGCTACATCAACCGTTGTGGTGGCGCTGCGTTGCCAGTAAGAAGACAGCTGCTTGCCCACATTTTTTTCAGTGTGGTACCAAGTGAATTTTACTTGGCTGAAGTAAGCGAAAGTCCTGTTTACTTTCAAAGAAACATTTAATAGAAGCAAATAAATACGACCTGTTCGTCGAAGGGAAATGTTTCTTTGAATCAAAGAAATATTAATTTAAGACAAAAAATATACATTTTACACCAAATGAATGATTCATTGTTTGAAATGAATGTCGCATGAATTGGAATGAATATCTCTTTGAGATGGGGAAATATGAATTGAAGAAAAGAAATATATTTTAAGGTCAAGCGAATATTTTATAGGATCAAAAAACTATTTCCCCACAGCAAATTTCTGAATATTTGAAGCACAAAACTATATCTCTTGATTCAAAAAAATATTTCTTTGGCCTAGACCATGCGCGAGTGCAATAAATTAGTTCGTTCTTCAATTGGAGTACATATTTTCCTAAATAAGCAACTGGATTCTTTTAACCTAAATTATAATTATCCTTGTTAGTATTATACATATTTAATTTAAAAAAATCACATAATTTAAAATCATGATGAACCTGAAACAGAAAAATTCGATGAGAAATCGACCCCCCAGCAGAAATTGAACTTGGGTCCATCGAGTGCAAAGCCCACAGCATTGACCACGATGCTAACGTGACATCGAAATTTCAAGGCGGAAAACCGTATTCAAACCCCCACATAAATGCCAAAGAAATATTTCTTTGAATCAAAAGTCTAAGGATATGACAAAAAAGATATTTAAAAAATAAATATTAATTGATTGCGAGTACTTTGAATATAAATATTAAGGTCCTCTTTAGATTGAATACATATATTTCATTTTGAACATTATATTACAAATAAAATTGTAACGAGCAATACCTCGGCTCGCTACATATATGCATGTACATGTAGGTATTTGTATGTATAAACGCGAGTGTATAGGCGCGCGTACCTTGGACCGTGAGTCACCATTGGCACACAGCACGACTGTCCGATCGATCGAAGGTCATCATTCCACACGGCCCGACTCAGTGATCCCAGATCTGAAATGAGATGTGGTCCAATACTATGACAGGGCTATGTCCGTGTGAATATAGTACGAGACGCTGTAAATGACTGAGTTGAGCGCGCAACCCATTTCTCCTCTTCTGAATTTGAAAACTCGAAGGTGCACGAATACCGGTCGGAGCACTTCGGCGATTCTATTTATATATCTATCTGCTAACTGTTTTGAAATAAATTCAGGAGATTGAGATTTTAATATTTCCAGATTTCGATGCTGGCGTTTTCATGATTTAAATAGATCGGCTCCTCTTGATATGCGTATATTTTGAGGTTATGTTATTCATGTATAAAATATAAATTA
>NC_046662.1:115188105-115200321 GCF_010883055.1 Belonocnema kinseyi | reverse complement strand
TGGTAATTAAAACTTAATTCGCAAGTAATTATTTCACCTGAAAAAATAAAGAGAATCTGAGACTGATGTATAGAACTATTAAATAATAAGGATTTAAAAAAAGTGTACCTAAAAATAATAAATTAATAACAATAAATTAATACCTTAAAATAATACGCTCGGTTTTTCATAAAGTATAAAAATAAGCCCTATTTTGAAGGCTAAGTACCTTGAGAAAATGATGGCTTTAACATATGTTATAACGCATATACGTGCGCAGTTTTTGGCCAAGTATGATCTTGCGTGAGCAATACTAGTAATGTGAAACTTAGCATGATTTGAATGGAAGTGCGAAAACCCATGTAAAATACGAACTTAAAAATGACTATATCTTAAAATCAGATCACTCTCAGGAAAAATCCTTTTAAGGCGTTATAAGACCTAGTTAGATGAATATAATAAAACATGTTTGAGGCCAATCTGTAGATGGCCCAAAAACCGGCCTTATTGACCCTCCTCCTTTACTGATGGATTCTTTAATTTAGAGCACTGAAACTGATAAAGGGGATTTATATTTTTGTAACTGGATCTAAAACTTTAACTCTACAATTGATAAAGTTTGAAATTTGTAATTTGGCAGTTTAACTGCATTTTATTTAAAATAGTTTAGTTGAAAAGTGTTAAAAGCTTCCATTTTATACGTGTAAATTATTGAGAATTTGAATACAAAATTGTCGCATGAAATAACTTTTAATTTTCAATTTTTAAAGTTTAAAATTCAAGAGTTTCAAATTGAGTGCTTTCATTTGTAGTTCAGTTTTTGTAACTTCGAATGGAACAACTTTTAGATATATTGTTTGATTTTTTAAAGTTCATTGCCCATGAAAAAGGTATGTGAACCGCGAAAAACCCGGGAAAGATCCGAGAATTTTTGTCTCTAATTAAAATGGCCACCCTGAATAATCAGGCTCTATGTGATTAAATTTCTATTTAGAAAGTGAATTATATTATTTTCTTCTTTAAAAATTAAACAAAGCAATTCGAGATTAAACCATTGAATAATAAAACAATAAAAAATAAAACTTTGTGTTTCATACTTTTTAGTAAGATACATAGATTTTAAGTTGTATAGATACAAACAATTCGTTTTAAGAAAACTGTCGTATTTGCCAAATTATACGAAAAATAATTCCTAAACAAATTTGAAGTCAGGGTAAAAAATTTTCACAAGAGAAGAGAATTATAGATTCGAAAATACTTTTTATATATTGTTATTGAAGAATGAGTATTTTAAATGGAATTTCTGATGAGAAATGGCAATTTGTTAACAAAAATTTATAAGAACTAATTTAGATTCTATATTAAAATAATAATTACTGAATTACTTCTGAAAAAATTTTTATTGATTTATTACAATTTTAAATGTTGAAATGGCTTTTATGTAAATTATTTCGGAGTAAAAGGAAACACATTTTATTCTAAGGCATATTCTTATATATTTTTGCAATATTTTCTTAAATATTTTACCCGCCTGGAAAAGTTTCAATGGGTGAACCATGGGTCAACAATGGCATAAACGTGGGGTGAGCGTGGGTTAAGCATGGGGGAAGTGTGGGGTAAGCGCGGTTCAAGATGGGTCAATGTTCACCCACGGTCGACCCATGGTTATGGAAAATGGGTCAAGCATGAATAATGAGTCCTCTCCCATGCTTCGCCCATGGTAGAACGTGATTTGGTTTAAATTGAACTTTGGTAACATTTTCGAAGGTGGACAGAATCTACTACATTTTTCCCACTTTTTAGAAAGGATTTGTGGGAAAATAGTTTCTTTTATTGGACTTTACGAAATTTTCAAACAGCAACATCATCTAATTAATAATGCATGGGTCACGGCTCAATGGTAACATAGCGCAAGCCTTGCTCTTGTCCGTGTCCCATGCTCAGGAGACCTTAAACACAAATGAATAAATGCTCAAAAAAAACATTCAAGTGTTAGAGGAAATTAGCCTTAGCTACAAATTAAAATTCTGGTTTGCCAATAGCCGACATGTCTCTACATGGTAAGTTCACTACCGGCGTGCATCGGATCGTTCACCACGTCGTTCAAGACGTCATCTACGAGAACTTTTAGAACATTAAAACTGTGCGAACAGCCAAAATAACTAAAAATTGTGTATTGACGATCCGGATACACCGGAGCGAGGCCCAGGTAGTATGATACGTATTCTACGAGAACTTTTAAAAAATTTAACCTTTATGAACAACGAATACAACTTCAAATGGTAAGTTGACGACCTGGCTACACTGGGTGAAGCACCAGGTAGTTTAGCACGTATTCTACGAGAAATTAAAAAAATTTTAATTTTTCCAACAACGAAATTAATTAAAAATTGTGTGTCGACAATCCAGGTACGCCGGATCGATCACCATTTAGTATAGTACGTATTCTACAAGAACTTTTTTAAAATTTAAATTTTGTGAATAACACAAACAACTTTAAATGGTGAGTCGACGACTCTGGTGTACCGGATCACGCACCAGATAGTTTAGCGCGTATTCTACGAGAAATTCTTAAGAATTCAAATTGTGCTAACTGCCAAAATAACTACTAATGATAAATCGGTGATCTGGGTGCAATGGATCGAGCATCAGGTAGTTTAATACGTATTCTACGAGAACGGTAAAAAATTTAAGTTTGTAAATAACGAAAACAATTCCAAATGGTGAGTCGGCGACGCGGGTGCACCGGGTTGCACACCAGGTAGTTTAGCACTTTTTGTACGAAAACTTTTTGAAAATGTAAATTGTTTCAGCACACAAAATAACCTTTAATAGTACGCTGACGATCTTTGTGAACCCAATCGCGAGCCAGGTAGCTTAGCATATATTATACCAAAACTTGTTTAAAATTTAAGTTGTTTCAACAACCAAAATAACTTCTAGTAGTAAGGAGACGATCCGTGCGGACTGAATCGCGCATCAGGTAGTTTAACACTTATTTATTAAAAACATTTTCAAAATTTAAATTGTTTGAACAGACAAAATAACTACCAGATGTTGTAAATATTAGAAATAAATACAAGATAACTATGCTAATGACGTTTTAATCGACCCAATGCACGATTCGATACAATTTTTAGTTATTTTGTCCGATGGAAAAATTTCAATTTTGAAAATGTTTTGATAGAATACGTGCTCTACTATCTGGTGCGCGACCCGGCGCATCGGGCTCGCCGACTCACCATTGGTAGTTATTTTGACAGTTAGCCGCATTTAAATTTTCAAAAAGTTCTCGTAGAATACGTGCTAAAATGCCTTGTGCGCGACCTGCTTCACCAGGATCGTCGACGCATAATTTTTATTTATTTTTGGTGTTTCAACAATTTAAACTTTGAAAAAGTTCTCGTAGAATACGTGCTAATCTATCTGGCGCGCGACCCGGCGGACTCGGGTTGTCAACTCACCATTAGTAGTAATTTTGACAGTTCGCACAATTTAAATTTGGAAAAAGTTCTCGTAGAATGCGTGCTAAATTACCTGCTATGTGACCCAGTGCACTCGGGTCGTCGACTCACCAGTTAGAGTTGTTTTCGTTATTCACAAAATTTAAATGTTTAAAAAGTTCTCGTAGACTACGTATTATATCACATGGTGCTTAATCCGGCGTACCCGAACTACCGAAACACATTTTTTAGTTATTTTCGCTGTTGAAACAATTTAAATTATGAAAAAGTTCTCATAGAATACGCGTTAAACTACCTGGTGCGTAATCTGGTGTACCAGAGTCGTCGACTCACCATTTGGAGTTGTTTGCGTTATTCACAAAACTTAGGTTTTTAAAAAGTTCTCGTAGAATGTGTGCTAAACTACCTGGTTCTCGATCCGGTGCACCGCAATCGTCGACTCACCATTTGGAGTTGTTTTCATTATTTACAAAGTTTAAATTTTTAAAAAAGTTCTCGTCGTATACGTATTATACACCCTGGTGCTCGATTCTGTGCACCCGGATCGAGCCCCCTTTGCAACGTCGCGTGTGGGGCGGCAACCTGTCACCCCTATCACTAGTCACTGAAATTATGCCGGTGAAACCCCTACCCCTTTCATACATCTGTTGGGGGTGGGGGGTCACTCCTATAACTGGTCACATAGATAATTTTGCTCAATCCCCTACCTCTTTCCAACGTCTCGTAGGGGTGGAAAGGTATAGTACAGTCAAATTAGCTTGAAAAAAGGTAATTTCCAGAGCAAATTTAGAAAGTTTGAATATCTATCGTAGGTGGTTCCATATGTCATCATAATCAAATATCAAAAGAGTTTCCCTCCGAATGGTGGGTGCAATCACCCTTAAATCTAACAAACAACCCACGAAAATTATTTTTTAGCTATTATTTCAAAAAGGGCGCATCTAACAAAAAAACAGCTAGGTGTAAAGCATAGTACATACAATTCTGAATAAGAAGGGTTATATGCATTTTTGTTGTGCGGCTCACTGTTCCCGAGTAATCCACCCTCTGAGTAAAGGGTGAGTTTGAGCTCGAAGCTCGCACGCTTCTTCTCTATCACATATCTCGATGTGGGGTGGTTTTTCGGTCATAGTGTATAAGACTAAAATTGTAGAGCAGACAATTCTCTATAAATATTGCTAATTAATTTGTTGTTATTTAAACAATTAAAAATTATATGAATGTGTAATGTATTAAGTAATTAATAAATAAAATTTTAAATATTTTTTGAAAATAAAATTAATTTTAAGTAATTTTTTAATGATATATAAGTTTGTAGTAGTAGTAGAAGTAATAGTAGCCGTAATAGTAGTAATAGTTCCTTACACACACCTCGAAAAGGGGTGGTTTTTCGTTGAAAATATGAGTTAAATTGTAGAACTGAACATTATTTATAAATATTGCCTATTAATTTGCCATTATTTAAATAATTGAAGATAATAACATTTTTCCGAAAATAGATCTGTGACTGATTTTCACACTACCTATGAGGTAGAGTTTGTGGATTCCCCGATCTGGCAGTATATCTATGATTTCTTCATTAAGGCAACCTGTACCTTGATAATTTAGGCACATTACGAAACATTTTAATACAGCTTTTTCGTATCCATGACGTTTACCACATCCCATTTTAAAGGAACAAACGATCAAAATGATTATGTAAGATGAAGCTGGTGCCTCAGTGGTATACACTGGTAATAAGCTATTTCTGCTTCTTTTCCAACCCCACAGATCTGGTTCTAAAAATCAAGAGCTTTCAATTTTTCAATTTATTTTAAAATATTTCAAGGGCTTAGAAATATTTAAGGGAATTCTTAAGAGTCTAATGAATTTAGTATTTTCTAAATAAATAATTGGAATTCTGAAGGATTCTGAATATTTTAGGGTATTTCGAAAGAATCCTAGACATTTTCAAGTGTCTTCAATAATTTTAAAAAATATTACAGAAATGACAAAGTTTAGGAGTATTTTAAGGTCATGTGATACTTAGAAAATTGTCCATTTTACCAGTTTTAGGTTCCCCCGGCTTTTTTTTCTAGAATAATAAATATTTTGTCTTAAAAATTTGGGAAATGATATCGAACATGGTAACGAATTTCCACACACACTTTTTTTGTAGGTTAATTAAAAAAAGTTTTAATTTAACAAAATTTGATTAATTTGCATAGCGCTTAGGAAATAGTATTGATTTTTTCGGTGTTAGATTCCCCCGGCTTTTTTCCTAGGATAAGAAATATTTTGCCTTCAAAATCTGGCAAATGATAGCGAACATGCTAACGGACGTCCCCGCACACTTTTTTGTGTTTTTTTATTTAAAAAATTTTGATATTGCTAACAACGTGCGTGTCTATTTCCAGGTTATGTGTGTTACAATTCACCCGAGCGTTAATTCCAAACTACACAATATTTTTGACCGAAAACTTTGGACTTACAAATAAATATAGTAACTAATCTCCCGGAACTAACCTTATTTGCAGCCAATCAAAAAAGTTTATTTCATAAATAATTTCCAGATTATCGGAAAGGCAGAGATGAGAAACGACGTAACCTAAAAATAATGCATATGCATAACATTTTTATTTAGCACAATAAATTTTTTAAATAATTATTCCTAAAAAAGAAATCGGAGACGTCCGTTATGATATTTTATAGCATCTCCGAATTCAGTTTTCTAAAATTTTCATTTTTGTGGAAAAAAGCCGGGGAAACTGTAAGTATCAAATGCCCTTAAAAGACTTTTGAAATAATTTTAAAAATTCGGGGCACTTCAAAAGAATCCAAAGCACATTCAAAACTTTTGTATATTTTAAGACATTCCAAAAGATTTTAAAATTGTAGAAATATCGTAGGGTATTTTAAAAAAATTTCTGTTATTTGAAGTGATTCAATTCTTCCTCTGTTTTCCTTTGTTATTTATTTGTCTTTAATGAGCCGAAAAGGAGGTATTTTGCAAATCTAATTTTGATTTGTAAATCTATTTCATGCTCACTTTGCATGCAATTATTCATAAGAAAGTAGATTTCATTTCAGCCTTTCATAAAAAAAACGAACTTTAATATTTAAGGGATTTTTAAAAGATTCCAAAGCATTTTAAACAGATTGAAAAAATTGTTAGAAATTTTCATGAATTTAAAGGATTTTAAGGTATTTGAAAAGTTTTCACGGGCACTCAAAAAAAATTCTGGTTGAATCAACCATAACTCTGGTTAATTCAACTAGAATAAAGTGTTACATATGCCTTTACTATAAATTCTGGTTAAACGTATCAGAAGTTTTTGGTTAATGTTACCAGAAATTCCGATGAATGTAACCACAAGCTCTGGTAAATTTAACCAGAAATATTTACTGGACAGTTTTCTGGTAGCTGAAGAATACAACGTTCTGCTCAACATAACCAGATGTTTTGGTAAACTTAACCAGATGTTCTGGTTATCTCAACCAGATATTCTGGTAGATGTAGATTTTCGAGTATTTAATTTCGATACTCGTCTACCTTTATGGAGTCTTCCTAACCCCCTCGGAAATTAAAAGGACAACATGTTACATTTTCCCAAAGAATATATTGCAACAAAAGTTTCCGATAAGAAAGTGCAGCAACGATGTTCTGCTTCGCTATAATGTCGCCTCCCTATAATCTATAGGTGAATATATGCAGTAATAAATGGCGATCGATACAACACTCGGAGCAAAAGTAGCGTATTTTTGATGCGTTCTGTTTCTGAAACTATTCGTTAAGACTATTTTGTTTGTGATTTTACATCATATACATGTAGATAACTTTGTCAACACCCAAATTCTCGAACATTCACTTTATTTATTTTCATAATGTTAATATTTTAGAGAATACTTTTCAAAGAGACCCACAAAATCTGTGCCTCGTTTGGAAATATTCCTGTAGAACTGATGTTTAGGCAGATAACGCGAAATTTCTTCTTATAACACAACTAAATTCACGTTTTACTATAATTATTTATGCTTATATAACTGAAAATAAAATCAACAAATCGCTGTTGTTCGAGAATTGGACATTTACGCCGAAGTGTCAATTGACACATCCAGCAGAATGACATAAGACAAAAGACAGATTTCTGGAAATCGACAAAGGATCGCGACACTTCTATTACCAGAAATTTGAACCAGAAAAAATCAACCAGAGTTCATTAACTCGAATTTTTTCATCATATTAACCATAATTTCGGATTAAAATAACTAGGAATTCTTTAACCAGACGCCTAGTAACTTGAATTAGAGCTTTTTTTGAGTGGGGTATTAAAGATAGTTCCTTGTAATTTTGAAAGATATCCAACGATATTGTAAAATGCATAATGATATCTCGAGAGATCCCAATTGATGTTATAAGATTTTCTACCCTTTTAATCATTGTAAGGGATATTTTTAGTTGGCCTCTGGGTCATGTTTTTTTTTCAGGTCAAATTTTTTTAAATAACATATACCATTAGGAAATTTTATTGTGCATATTTTTAGACCTATAAGTAAATGTGATAACTTTATTAGTTTTCGAAATAATCAAGAAAAGTTTACTTTTTCTGCAATCGCGAAATACGAATTTTTTGTGTTCAACTCGCCATAATTTCTAAAATAATAGGAATTTTGTAATAGAAATTTCAGAAAATTTTCTCCACCATATAAAGAAACTAACGGTATTTATAGAATTTCAGAGAATAGTCACTAAAAATTTGTAACGATTTTTATTCTTCTCGTGACGTAAATTATATATTGAAAGTTTCAAACGCTTCTGGAGTCGAACGAATATTCAGAAAATAAAAATTAACGGTCACCTAAACTTTTTTGGGATTCAAGGAAGTTTTTTGGAAAATATCAGACAATTATGTTTTATAATTTTTAAGGCAGAATTGATTTAAGATATCAACGCTATCCCGTACGCGTTTCAGTGGCCGGCTTGACCTTCCAATCGTCCACTGTTATACAGACGTTGATATTGCAGGACGAGCTAGCACGTTTACGGGACATCGCTGAGATCTTAAATCAATTGTGACTATAAAAATATAAAACGTAATTGCCTGATACTTTCCAAAAAACTTCCTTTAATCCTAACATGAGTTTAGGTGATCGTTAATTAGAATTTTCTGAAAATTCGTTCGAATGTGTCCGCGAAGAGGGTAGATTTTTTTAGATACAAATATGTTGTATAAGTAATAACAAAAAAACGTACGAAATATTTTGTTTTACATCGTCGGACTTACGTCGCTTTTTATATACTATTTTTCTGAAGCATTGTTTTCATTTGATATTTTAATTTTTGTATGAAATTCTGTTTCGTGATAATTATTTTATTGTCGTTTTAATATGTAGATGATAACATCAATTTCTGAAAATATTAAAGTTTAAAATTTAACTGCTCCATTTGAGGAAAAAAATTCAAAGCAAAAAATATAAATTGAAAATTAATCAAATAAAATTGGACCTTATATCACATCCATTGGCCAAAGTACAGTCAAACCTGGATTTAGAGGTTCTGGATTTAATGTTCCTGAGAATGGACGCCACAGGGTGGGGGTCAGTGAGAGGCGTTGCGGGATAATATGCGGTGCTCACTCAAGAGTCACAAAACAGATAAAGAAATGAGAAAGAAAAGGAAAGATACAAAATAGTTCCGAGACTCTGGATTCAATATAACCCTTAGTCCCAAAATTGAAATTAAATCCAGGTTTGACTGTACTTAGGTAAAAATGTATGTAATTTGTTAAAAAATTCGCCTTTTTTTGTAAAAAAATTCATCTTTTTAGTTGGAAATGAAAATATTTGGTTAAAAATGTATATAAATATTTTATTAAAATCTTCTTCTCTAAAAGAAAATCAATCTATATATCTAAAATTCACCCTTTTGGTTGATAATTTTAATATTAAGTTGAATATTCAATTGTTTCGTTAAAAGCTCATGATTTTAGCTTAAAAATTCAACATTTTGTTTGACGTTTTTTTTATAGTATAGAAATCTTTTTTGGTTGATAAATTCATCTTTTTGATTTGAAAATAGTATGTTTACTGTAATCTCTTTTCGAAATAATAGCAAAACAGTGTCATCGCTTGAAAATAGTGGCAAATAGTGTTAACATTGTGTTGAGCCCGAGACCTGTATTCATAATTTATTTGATGTGAAGAATTCCTGAAAATAAAATCAAGAATCTAACGACCAAATTTGAACAACCACCACAAAATGTTCCCATTGCAATCTGAAAAAAGGAAATAAAAAAGAGGAAAGAAAAATGAGAAATTTTAAAATCTTTATTTTATTTTTTTATTTTATTTTTATTTTATTTTTGTTTTTATTTTTATATTTCTTTTTTTACAAATGTTTTTTATTGTGATTTGATAATAGTAGGAATAAAAAGGACGAAAGAAATAACAAATAGAAGGAAGGTGGTGGTTGTCCAAATTAGTCGTTAGATTCTTGATTTTATTTTCAGGAATTCTTCACATCAACATAATTATTGGACATTAAAAAAAGGATTTTAAGTTTAATTTTTATCTGATTTAAATATCCTAAATTTTCATTTTCATAATTTATTATTCTAAGGGCTGCTACAGCCCAAATAATTTGAAAAAATGAAACTTTTTAACCGAAAAAGCTGAGAAAGTACCCTAAAGAAACGTTGGATTGAAAAGTATTCGAAAGTATTGTATTTGGAATGCGATGTGGTCGAAAATACTTATTTCCAAAGCTTTCCTAATCTGCGGTCAGACTGGTTTTAGTAAGAAACGGGTGTGAACCAAAAAGTGACTACCAGTGATTAATGAGGATTAACCCTCTGATGGTGCCCTGGATGTGCAGCCACCCAAAGGTAGTATAAAAGTGAAAATTGTGAAAAAGATATGAAGAAGGGAGTGGAGGCAGGGGTCGCTAAATTAGGGGAAAAATAAGGCTTAATATTCAGGCATGTGACCCTACTCAGTAGTCTGCATCTATTCGAGTTATAAGCATTTGAAGCGCGTTGTGGATATATATTCACAATCTTCAGATTTGAAAAATAAGTATACTTTTTTATGACAAAAACTGATAACAGGACCTTAGAATTGGAAGTATACAGTTTAAGAACCACTATGATTTTTTTAATTTTACACAATTTTAAGAAAAATATTCGACGAAAACCCGATTTTTGCCATTTTTGATCATTTTCGGTCATTTTTGTAAATTTGTTTTGTTTAAAATTTTACTATCTTTTGCCTAATTAAAATATCAATACCAGACTTGAACAGCATTATTCCTGACATTCTAGAGATTTTATTTCACCTCTGCAAAGTTAAAAAATATGTATGTAAAACCATTTTTATCTCTGAAATAAGTTATCGGTGGCTATACACCCATTGCGCTATGAACGGGCCCCAGAAAAGGTGCGCCATCAGAGGGTTAAAAATGTGTTTAATGTCCTTCCGAATTTAAAAGAATTGAAAGGAATTTCGGAGAAGTCAATAAGATTTATAAAAATGTAAGGTAAATTTGAAGAAATTAAGGATAATTTCAAAAGACCTTAAGCAATTTACCTTCAGTTTAGATAAAATAAAAAAATCTCCATAATTTCCTTAATTTCATATAAATTGGAGTTAATTCAGTGAAATTTAAGAGGCGTGAAGAACATTCGATAAAATTTATAAAAATTGAAAGTAAATTGAAAAATGCAAGTAAATTAAAATCGAAATAAAAATATGAAAGAATGCATTGAATTTATTAAATTAGAAATGTATCAAGAAAAATTCTAGAAAATTTAAAAGAATTTGATGAAATGACTAAGCAACCTCGGCATTTCAAAAACTTTAAGATTTCGTAGCCTATTAAGAAATTAATTTAAGTGATAATAGAATCATTACTATTTTTTTTAAGTTGGAAACAAAAATTGAAGAAAAAACTTTGGTTAAAAAAAATATTAAACAAATTTTTAGCATTATTTTCTGAAAGTATTTTCCTTTAAAAAAATTAATTCGTTGAAACCTGCCTATAGCAAACTTTCCCTGCCATACTCCATATACATAGCCGCCTCTTACTTTCCCTCCTCGGAAAATCATAAAAGAGAATTGAGAAAACAATCATGAACTTAAGTAGAATTGACTTAACTTTGAAATATCACTTGAAAAAAATCTAGAGAATTATGCAGAATTCAAAAGAATTTCTAAAAATTCAGAGTGAAGTGGAAATGCAATATCGGAAAATTCTATTAAATCTGACAATATTTCTTAAAATCCTTTAAATTTATTCGAAAACCTTGAGAGTTTTCAAAATCATTTAAAAATAGAGAAATCCTTTCGAAAGTTTTAGAAAATCGATTGCAATATTTTAAAATATCATAAAAAAAGAAATTAATTTTAAAAATTTCATATTAAAAATAGTATATTACATCACAAGTAGATTCATGCAAATCTTTAACGCGGGGTAACTTCCTACGTAAATACGTGTGTAACCATGTGAGTGATGTAAGATATTTGATTCAAAACTACCATATGTTATGAGTCTATGAAGCCCCCTTTCAAGTTAGTGTTCGAAAGCCCTTTACCGAAATGATGCGAGTATGCCCTATGAACTGAATGTGGTTTGATAATGATGATGAGCACTGACTTATTCTGTCAAATCCTGGCTACGCCACTGGAGTAGGCGACAATTTGGTAGTAGATACTGTTGGATGAATTAATGTCAGTTCAGGTAATTCAGGAGATAATTTTTTGGAATATTACTTTTATTATATTAATAATAATATTTTAG
>NC_046662.1:115180446-115188005 GCF_010883055.1 Belonocnema kinseyi | reverse complement strand
AATAATAAATAAATAAAATATAAAAATAATAATAAATAAAATAATAAATAACTCATAAAAATAAAAAATTCAACTTTTTGTAGATAATTCGCCTTTTTTACTTTAAAATTAAATAATTTCTTTAAAAATTCATGTATTTTGTTTAAGATTTGTCTCTTTTTATAGATCATCAATTTTCTTGGTCGAAAATTCATCTGATTGGTTGAAAATTTAACAACTTTGGTTAAAATTAATTTTTTCTGTTAAAAATCATTTATCTTTATCTGAAAATGTAACTATTATATGATTGATTAAAAATTAATCGTATATATTGGTTAAGTTGGAAAATCGTTTTTTTTTTATAGAACATTAATCTTCTTGGTCAAGAATTCACCTTTTCCCTTGAAAATATAACAATTTTGTTGAAAATTCGTTTTTTTTCTTGTTCAATTCAATTTTTTAGCACAGTTTTTATTTGGAAATTGTGCTATTCCATTTTTGGTTGATACTTTATCCTGTACATTTTATTAGTTAAAACACCAATTATTTGATAGAAAATTAATTTATTTTGTTGAAAAGTAAGCTTTTTGGTTGAAAATTGATTTATTGTGTTAATTCGATTTTTTTCCCAAAATTAAAAAAAAAAAAACTGAAAACTCAACTGTTTTGTGAAAAAATTTTCTGTTTGAATGAGTTCAACAGTTTTTAATAAAAAATGTAAGTCTCTTTTTATGAAGATTCATAATTTTAAATGAAAATTCATCTCCTTCGTTAAAAATTTAAGGATTTGGTTGAAACTTTTTTTTTTAGTTGAAAATGAAACTGTTTTGTTACACCGTTCGATTTTTAAAATTGTCAATTCGTAAATAGGACTTTTGAGTTTGGATTTATAATTAAAAATGTAAAAATTAATAATATAAATCGACTTAAAATAAACCAATTCAATTTATAATTTAAAAAGTTGGCATATTGCCAACGCATATGCCACGACTTGGCGGTACTTAACCAAAAATATAAATAATAAAAAGCTAACCGAAAAGTTAGCGCCAGAAAAGTCTTGATCGCGGAATTGAGCAAGATGACGCTAGTAGTTGACCAAAACTAAAAGGTGTTCGCTCGCTTCATCAAGTCATGAAAGATCTATCTCGGGCTATCTACGTATTCTATCTTCATGCTTTTCTCGCCCGAGATAGCACTTTCATGATTCGATGGAGTGAGCGAGCATCTTTCAGTTTTGGCCAACTCCTAGCTTCATCTTGCTCAATTTCGCGAGCTGAAACATTCTAGCGCTAACTTCTCGATTAGCTTTTTATTGTTTATATTTTTGGTTAAGTATCATCTACTCGAAAGCGTGCGTGGACATCCTGTCGTTAGGACGCCTCGGTACGTATTTCTGAATTGGATCAGAGATTTTTAAAATATATATATATAATTCAGATCTGGGACAAGCCATTATAAACAACTATTAAAAACTATACAAATTTGAACAGAGTGGTTCGAAATAGAAAGCCTTGAATTGTTAAAATTGTATTGAGCTAAATTTTAAGTTTGAACGCTACAATTTTAATTTAGAATAATATTCAAAATTAATTTAAAACGTGAAATTATTTGAAATAATTTGAAACACGATGTAGATTTTTGCAGATTTAAAAACAAGCTTTTGAGAATTGTGAATATTTAAAAAGAATAACAAAAAATGTTGTGATTGCTAAGAAAATTGAAAATGATTTTTTAGTTTGAAAAATTAATTTTAAGTGAGTATTTGAAAAGATTTTAAAAATCTAAAAAAAAGGAATCAGTACGATTTTAAGGCAATTTTTTTATTTTGCAGTTGTTTTAATTTTAGGGAAAAAATCGAACTAACACAATAAATCAATTTTCAACCAAAAAGCTTACTTTTCAACAAAATAAATTAATTTTCTATCAAATAATTGGTGTTTTAACTAATAAAATGTACAGGATAAAGTTTCAACCAAAAATGGAATAGTACAATTTCCAAATAAAAACTGTGCTAAAAAATTGAATTGAACAAGAAAAAAAAACGAATTTTCAACAAAATTGTTAAATTTTCAAGGGATATGTGAATTCTTGACCAAGAAAATTAATGTTCTATAAAAAAAACGATTTTCCAACTTAACCAATATATATGATTAATTTTTAATCAATTGTATAATAGTTACATTTTCAGATAAAGATAAATAATTTTTAACAAAAAAAATTAATTTTAACCAAAGTTGTTAAATTTCCAACCAATCAGATGAATTTTCGTCCAAGAAAATTGATGATCTGCAAAAAAAGACAAATCTTAAACAAAATACATGAATTTTTAAAGAAATTATTTAATTTTAAAGTAAAAAAGACGAATTATCTACAAAAAGTTAAATTTTTTAAGCAAAAAATATGAGTTTTCAATGAAAGAGTTAAACTTTCAACCAAATAGTTAAATTTTCAACCATAATTAAAAAATCTTGTTAAAAAAGGGGTTTTTTACAAAGTAGTTCAACTCTTAGTGAAATAATCGACTTTCAAACCCAAGAAGATGTACAGTTGATATTTTAACCAAACAATTGCATTTTTGACCAAAAATGATACATTTTCAACCAAAAAGATTAAATTTCTACTAAACAAGGTCAATTTCCAACAAAAGACATGAACTCTCAACGAAATTGTTTAATTTTTAAAACAAAAAGAGTATTTCCACCCAAAAATTATGATTTCAATTTTTAACAATATATTTGCATTTACAACAGAACGACTTTACAACCAAAACATATTTATAGTTGATAATTCAACCGAAAAATGTAATTTTTAATCAAAAACTATAAATTTTTCATAAAACAATTTAAGTTCTGCTAAGAAGGACGACCGTTTAACAAAACACATGATTTCTTAACCAAAAATGGTATTGATTGTCAGTTTCAAAAATGCATTTTCAACGAAAGAGATGAACCATCAAATAAAAAAAATAAAAAATTTAAGAAAGTAGTTGAACTTTTGATAGAAAAGAGGACTTTTTTTACGAAATAGTTACATTTTCAACAAAATAATTAATTTTTCAATCAAATAATTGAGTTTTTATCCAAACGAGATGAATTCCAAAATCGCCAATTTCTTTAATTTCTTTCAAATGCGGATCAAGATATAAATAATTAATATTAATATTAATAATTAATATTTATATAATTTATATTTTATACATGAATAACATAACCTCAAAATATACGCATATCAAGAGGCGAGCGATCTATTTAAATCATGAGAAACGCCAGCATCGAAATCTGGAAATATTAAAATCTCAATCTCCTGAATTTATTTCAAAGCAGTTAGCAGATAGATATATAAATAGAATCGCCGAAGTGCTCCGACCGGCAATCGTGCACCTTAGAGTTTTCAAATTCAGAAGAGGAGAAATGGGTTGCGCGCGCAACTCAGTCATTTACAGCGTCTCCTACTATATGCACATGGACATAGCCCTGTCATAGTATTGGACCACATCTCGTTTCAAATCTGGGATCACTGGCCCGACTATCCCAGTTTTTTCCCAGGCCGACCTGTGCGCCGGCGCAGCCCCACCAGAACACCAGACGCGACAGGAATATAAAAAGGACACACAACGAGTCGACGAGGAGTTCCTCTGGCACGGCGACCCGAGTAACATCAGGGAGCTATCCTCGGTGTGGCTCCTCTGGCCGTCCTATACTCCCAGTAGGCGACCGGATAACTTCCGTCACCCCCTGATCCCCTTCCCCGGAACCGACTCGATTTGTGGCCGACTGGCGCTCCTACGCCCACCCACCGAGACAAGGGTACGTCGGCGTCAGGTGTCCTTGACCGACCTACCTGCGGCAGACCTCCTGATCCCCTTCCCCGTAAGCCTCCCAGCAACCGACCGACCTACGAATCCGACCGGCACGACAACCCGTCACGGACGCCTGAATACCGCCAGGCTTCCCGTGAGACGTCAGCGTTACCCGTAGTATCCCAGCAACCGACCTGACCTACGAATCCGACCGCCACGACCACCCGTCACGGACGCCTGAATACCGTCAGGTTTCCTGTGAGACGTCCGCGGTACCCGTGGTCCCCTAGCGACCGACCTGACCAACTCGACCTACGAATCCGCCCGGCACGACATCGAGTGAGACATTGCCCGCGTCTTCGTATGCCCCAGACCACCAAAATGCGGACCGGTACGACCAACCAATCGCTATCTCTCTCTTTTGTAATTTTTCTAGGGATCGGACTAGACTCACCAGCACGCTTACTCTTCCGCTTCTTCTTTCCCGCTCCGCTTACGCTCGCTTAAAATCGCATTACCCGCTCTCACGATTACACGCACGCCCAAACCTGTATAGCACGAGAATACTACATTTACATTTAAGTTTGTCACCGGACGCGCGCACACGTACATATACACGCACACACGCACACGCACACACACACACCGTAATACACAACACCCTGGGATTATTTAGATTTGTACTCAATAGGGAGAATATATTTTGTATTATAATTCACATATTCGTTCTATTCGTAAAGCCTGTTCCAAATCCCAGAACCCTGGCAGAGACTGAAGCGTCCGGAGGGAAACCATACTGGTAGGATAAGAAACGAAACGTTACAAAATTTCTAACGCTACGGGGTATCGAACCTACATGTATATACCTAAATCTATCGCCTAGCAGTTGGGCGTACTAACCACTCCGCTAAACTGACAAGTTGAAACTCTGTGAAAAAGTCATCCCCCTAAGCTGCAGTTCAAAAAAGTTAAAGAACCAAATTTTAAGCTCTCTTTTTCTAATTATTTATTATTATGCCACGAAATGTTAACAGGAATATCAATACAATAATTTTTAAATAAATAATTTAAATCGATTATAATTTTTCTTCGCGTAACATTTAAAATAAAATTCGCGTAACATTTCATTTTTTCCGTTGTAGCCTGCTTTACAACTTTTTGCAATGACAGGAAATGTAATTTTTCATAAACATTAAAAACTTTTTAATGGCAGAACTTAAAAAATTTCATCGTGAACTTTGACAATTTTTCAATAAATTTTTTTTTATCTTTCGTGTAAGATTTATTTATTAGGTGCTAAAACTGAAAGTTGGCGAAACAAAGTGCCGATTCTGGGTCAAGCATCGGTAGAGAATCGGCAAATATAGATAGCCAATATAGGCTGCCAACACTGGCTCAACATTCGGCCGATGTAAATAAAACATGGTTTGCAGTGGTAAAAGTGACACTTGGCCCAGTAATGTGCCGTCACTGGGACAGAATTTGGCTGATCCTCGTGAAATATGGTTCCCCGTACTAAAAGTAAGACTTGTCGCAATAAAGTGCTGATACTGGGCCAAGCATCGGTGGAGGATAAGCAAATATAAAAAGCCAATATAGCCTACCAGTACTGGCTCAAAATTAGGCCAATTCAAATAAAACATGGTTTGCCGTGATAAAAGTGACACTTGGCCCAGTAATATGCCGTCACTGGCCAGACTTTGGCTGATCCTCGTGAAACATGGTTCCCCGTACTAAAAGTGATACTTGGCGCAATAAAGTGCCGATACTGGGCCAAGCATCGGTGGAGGATCGGCAAATATAAATAGCCAATATAGGCTGCCAGCGCTGGCGCAACACTGGGCCGATTAAAATGCCGATGTTGGCTCACTAACTTTAGCCGACCTTCGGCTGCCAAAATTGGATCAACACTGGGACGTGTATACAGCTCCGGCAATTCGCACTTGGGAATGATTACTTCGTTGGAATAAATGTTTATTTGTTATGAGTAATTTAATTCTAATAATCAAATGAAATATTATCTTCCACTGAAGAAATAAGAATTTATGTAAACACAGTACCATTTTCATCTAAATAAATGCTCCATTGCTATAAATGCATGAACCCTTTGTGACAAAAAAAAAATATATATATATAAAAATATATAAGTTGAGGCTCAAGGACTACCTAGAGTTCCTCTAGGGAGAGTTGTGTCACGTTACCCCCTCCACTGGCGTTTTGTATTCTTTACTGTACTAATAGTTCTGGTCAAGATTTTTACTTGAGACAAATCCTAAAAAATTCTGATTGGAATTATCGATAGAGAGTATTAATCAAGATGATTGGATACCTTACTCGAAATCTGATGTATGTAAAGTAAGATTTGAATTTTTACTAAATAATGTAATAAAATTCGGAAATGTATCTTATATTTTTATGATTTCAGGTCCATTTTCACTGTAATATGTGGGAAATTTTAAATAATAAAACAAGACTAAAGTTGATTTCTTGCTTGACAGGCTGATGTCAACTCTGTTTTGAAAAATATTAATTTGGTTTTCTCTAGAATTCAATTAAATTAATTTTTGTTTTAAAATATTTTAAGCAAGCCTTGTGGAATCCATGAGGGCAATCAGCCGATTATGAGAACCACAATATGGACTTTGTACCCTTGGCACAGCCTTGTCAGCTCGAAAAGAAAAGTTTGATATTTGGACCGTTTTTCTTCCTCCTTTGTCGTGATATTACCATCGGCTGGTGCCGAGAATTCAATCACGTAAATTATCTTGGTATTTAGATATTAAAGGATAATATCAGGCTTTGTAGCACTGATACGTTGAGTGATGGAAAACGAAAAATTCCAGTAGATCTTACACTGATCATTCTCTACAGCGGACTTTAGTTCCCTCTGAGCGTATGGCAAGACGGGCATTAGATCAACGCGATTGAAATGCCGAAGATCGTAATATAAAAATTTTAGAGCCGCATTGTGTCTCTCTATGTACCCGAAGCGTGCATACATTGATAATCCACTGAAACATGTCCAATTGATTTTGGTTCTTGATTGCACGCTCCGCAATTGGTATCGCCTACAGATGCATTCATTTTTCACTCACGCTAAACTAAGGTGTCTATAACGCCTTCTTGACAGGCAAAAAGAAATCCCTCCTTCTCCGATCTTAATCCAGCAGATTTGAGAAACATGTTGGATAGACCCATCGATAGCTTTTCTCTAAATATAGTGCCGGAGAATTTACCATGGAGGCACTTGTCAGCATGTTCCTTTAGTAGAAGCAAATGTTCTGTTTCCTCTACACGACTTTTAAGCACCAAAGGTGTTAATGGTGCTGTGCCATGTGCAGTATCACTAGAATGATATGGGAGACCAAACTCCTCTCCTGCTCTAAGTGTGGCTCGGTAAAGAAATGCCGCAACGTTCAAAACGTTATGGATGATGACTTCGATGGATTGCCATTATCTTGCATGTGCTTCGGTCAAGTTGCTTCAACTCATCGACGTTCCATTTTACTGCAACAAACGTGTGATACAGTATAGGAACGGCTAGAATATTGGTTGCCTGGATCTTATTCTTCTCAGATAATTCAGAAGCCCAAATCTTTCTTAGAATTTGGCGATGCCTTTTTTCAAGGGCCGCTTTTAACACATACAAATTTTGGGTTTCTGCTTGCGGTATTCCAAGATATGCATACAGTCTGTCAAGTTAAAGCGTGGGTGGCTTTACTCGCAGTCGGTAAGGTGTATCGACATGATTTTGGTGTCAAAATATTAAGAAGAGCTCCCT